>NW_028280872.1:3207500-3377500 GCF_059751285.1 Brachycentrus maculatus
TTATCTTTCAATATTTATTTATTTACATAATTTAAAATAAAAATGTCAAAAATGTGCCGTTGCTGAGTTTTCCCGTGCCGAGGGCACATTTTACAAAATTTTATTTAATAGTTTTAACGTACGAAAATTGTTTATGCAATCAACATGGCTGAATGGTACGATCTATTTCAAATTTGCCCACTTCCATTATCTACTTATGAATAGCACTTTAATATTTAGATTCCATTTTTAATAATGATGACAGTGAAATGACTATTTTTAATGAAATCATTAAAAACGCAAAATAAATATTAAAGTTAACGATGAAGATAATACTGCGTTTATATCGTAGTTGTACAGGAGAAAGTTACTAACTAACAAAACGTAAAATGTTCAGGAGGGCCATTCAAGTCACTTTTGCTTGGCAAGAAAATAATCATCAACGCGCTTAGTCATTTTTAACAAGTCGTTATATAATACTTTCAAGTTTAAAATCCTTTGGGATTTTTTTCAGGGCAATGTAAAGCTAGTAAGATATCAAATAGTCAATGATCACGGTTTTGTAAAAAAATGCACTTGGACACTTTCTCTTGTATGACTACGATATGATGCAGTGCCCTATGCACCATTGGGGGTGCGGATAAGCGTTTGAATATATCTAAATACAGTGTTTATATATATATTTTTTTTGTGTTTTTTTAGTGTGTATATATATATACAGTTTTTTTAAATCTATGTTTGAATAACGGGCATTTGGTTTTAACAAATACCCCCTCCCCCCAGTCCGTTATATCTAGGTTTGACTGTTTTTTTGTGTATATATATTTTTATAAATTTAAATTTAATAACGGTGTTCAACGGGTTAAATATTGTTACCTATTCGATCTAGATAAACGAAAGTTTTCCTCAGCATAACCTTGAAGTACCACACACGCATGCGTGTTATACATGCTCCAACCAACCACTGCCAGTGGCAAGGCCACCATACAAGGAAATTAAAAGGCACCAAGTCAAATACATAATCATCTACGTAACATTGGCATTCGAAGTTTTGAATCTTTCTCCTAAGAGGAAGCTTAAAGTGAATGAACCCAACTCCCCCCCACTGTGCCAAAATCGATGTAGTATAAAACCTGACGTAATGTGAAAAATTGCACAGCAGTTTTCCTTGTAGAAAAGGCTCGCCAATAAATAATCATGGATACTATTGTAAGACAATTAATTATAATATATTTTACTATATCCGCTCCCTATGTGGAGCGTTTGGAGTCCACAAACTGACTCCAGGGATCTCTGTCGGCTGCCAGCTCCATTGCATCCGCGTCCCGAAGTTCTGAAAAGAACTGTCGATGAATTATCAGCAGTGGTCGTCCTGGGTAGCGCGAACCTGATACTTTGTAAAAGAGACCATTATTATACATCATCGTCATACCCATTATTGACAACCGTATATTATACATTATTGTAATTGGAGATAATCCAGATTTTTTGAACAAGTATTTGGACACACTTAAACTGTTGAGAACAAAACAGTTAATTGTGTTTAATGAAATATATGCTTTCAGGCTCTTCTCGCTCTTTTAAGTCTTGGAACTCTCGTTTCCGGTTATGGAAGCTGGAATAATGGATACGCCAGCTATGGCAGCTATGCTTACGGAGCTGCTCCCATCGGCGCAGACGGGAGAGTAGTAGACACCCCCGAAGTCGCTCAGGCTAAAGCTGCCCACTATGCCACTAAGGCTGCAACCGCTCAAAGATCTTGGGCTCCCGCTGTTGGAGCATACGCTCCTGCCACTTACTCTGCCTGGTCGCCAGTCGTAAACGACGGAAGCTGGAAGGGAGAAGGCCTTGTCGAGAGCCAAGATCTGGAACGTTACAACAACATCTACTCTACCTATTCTGCTCCCATTATTTCAACCTACTCCCCCATTTACGCTTCTCACAACGATGGTAGCTGGAAGGGAGAAGGACTCGCCGAGAGTCAGGACTTAGGACAGTACAACAACGCTTACTCTAACTATGGTGCATCTGTTGTGGCGTCATACGCTCCAGGAGTCTACGCCATTCACAACGACGGAAGCTGGAAGGGTGAAGGTCTTGCCGAAAGCCAGGATCGTTCTCACTACAATGTCTACTCTCCCTACGGATCTTACGTTAACGCTGTTCACAACGATGGTAGCTGGAAAGGCGAAGGTCTTGCCGAAAGCCAGGATATCGGTCAATACAACAACATTCACTCTGGATATGGTGGATACGTTTACGCTGCTTACGGTGCTCAGAACGACGGCAGCTGGAAGGGCGAAGGTCTTGTCGAAAGCCAGGATAAGTGGAACAATGGGTATGCCAGTTATGGACAGTGGAATAACGGGTATGCCACCTATGGGAGATACGCCCATGGAGTCGCCTCCCTGGGACCTGACGGAAGGGTAGTAGACACCCCCGAGGTTGCCCATGCAAAGGCTGCTCGCTACGCCGCTAAGGCTGTCGCTGGAGCTCATGGTTCCTGGTAATTACACAAGCAATTACTATCCTTGACTGATAAACCATTAATCCTCCAAAAGCCTAAAGATATTAATTATTATAACAAAATAAATAAACGAAACCAAATATATTTCCATGTCGCATTTTTTAATTTAACAAACCTCTTAATTTACCGTTACAAACCTCTTGGAAGTTCTGTATATATGAAAAAATTTAAAACCCTTGTTCTTGAATCACTAGAACTTCACTAGAGACATCTATTAGTGAGATGTAAAGAAGCTTTTTATTAAGCAGAAACTCTTATATTAGTATGTGAGGTCCGAATCCTCCCATACTAATATAAGAGTTTCTGCTTAATAAAAAGCTTCTTTACATCTCACTAATAGATGTCTCTAGTGAAGTTCTAGTGATTCAAGAACAAGGTTTTTAAATTGGTTCATATATACAGAACTTCCAAGAATTTGAGTAGTGTGGTTGTCAATAATGGGTAGAATTGGTGAATGTTACACGTGTGTAAAGTGATCACTTAAACCAGCCTATGACGGTCGTCAGCCCCGTAAATGCCCAGACTTCCATATTCTTCTTCATCTTTGATGAGATTTCAAAAAATAACATGATCAATTGATACCCATAATTATGGCTGGAAATAATGGTGAATATTGCACGTGTGTAAAGTGATCACTTAACCAGCCTATGACAGTTCAAAAGCACTGCAAATAGGCAGACTTCCATATTCTTCTTTATCTTTGTTGAGATATCAAAAGTTAAAAACATCTCCCAAGTCGAGAAACCTTTACTTGTGAACAATGATTTGGATACACCTAAAATGTTGTGAATATGTAAAAGAAACATAGAAATAGTGCACTAGAAACGACCTACCATATTCGCTGATTCAACACAAATGGCAAAATATTTATGAACAGGACATGAAAATTGATAAGAGATACATACTTATATTCATATGTCATTTACGTAAAACTACGTCATTTCTTCATATTCATTAACAAGTTACTCGCGGAAGTTTATTGAGACTATTATTTATAAAAAGTTGTCCCGCAAGCCTTCAAAAAATAGTTGTCGGCTACTTGCACCTTTCCTTACAGTAAAAAATTCAATATGTAATAATCTAGTCCAGGCATTTGATAAAAAGACACCAAGAAAAACCGACCATTGTATCTGATTTAAAGCTGGTTAAATTGACACTTTTATGTAGTCACTGCCAAAGAAACACGATTCCGGCGCGTGAGACAATGATGTAGGTTCAAAATAATTATTTTAACGAGGTCAGTATTGAAAAACCCGCTCAACTAGATCAAAAATTAATCATTTTAAAGAACAATCAATTTAAGTTCTTTGAATTTATAAATCAGGTTCTTCGAAGTACAGTAAACCCCTCTATAACGTTGAGATAGATACCGCGTTATCGGAGGGAACATTATAGGAGATTAATGATGATTAATGATTAATGAATTATTGATGTCCATTTAACTAGTTGATAAAGAAAATTTCTATTATTTGATAAAAACATGTAATGTAAATTTATTATATACTTAGTTATACTTTTATGTACACGATAGTTTATTTTTATTTTTAGATTACTGAAGAGAAAACCTCTTATTGGAATGTTATTTATGTGATTTTATTATATTATGTTATTTTCGTTAAATATTCTGTTGGTTTTCCAATAAATAAATAAAATTAAAATTAAATTAAATTAATGTTATTTTTTTTACATTTTTAACCAGCGGATACGACTAAAATGAGTCATTATTAAATTAAAATATATATTTTTTTAAATACAAACATTTACCCCCTAAAAGTGTCCTCCGATAACGCGGTACCTATCTCTATGTTATAGGGGGGTTTACTGTATAGTAGGCTATTGTTTGGATGAAGATTTTTTAAAGATGTAAAGCCATATTCTGTGCAATTATTGTCACTAGCAGCTTTCTTCTCTGAAAAGGCTCGAGTCATCAGAAAAAAATAACATAATTGTAAGTTTGTGGTATTAAAAAAAATATATACAAAAAGGTATCCATGGACTCCATGGACCGATATGGTCAGCAACGCAAATGTGCCCCAAATAGCAAGAACAGGGAGGCAGTTGCTGACTGTGATATCAAGGTCCGGAAGGTGTCCTATTTGGGACATGTCACTCTTCAAGAACGTCATAAATCAAAAAACTTGATTTTTCAGGAGAACGTTTTCAATGTTTAAAAATATATATTGCAAAATATTCAAAATAAATATCAAGCTACTTATTGAACTTTTTACTGTGCAACAGATCTTTTGAGGTAAAATCTGATGGTTTTTTCTCCATTTGAAAAATATTTATTTTATTTTAAAAAATAATTGAACAATACATTTTCTTCAAAATGCAAAAAGCTGCTCTGTAGCGGGTAAATATTAAGTTTAAAATTTGCCGTTTTTGCTAGGATAAAGTACATTTTCTAGGCATTCCGAAAACATGCACAACTGAAAATTTACGATTTTTGATTTATGACGTTCTTGAAAGGAGTGAGCGATATGTTTTGGCAATTGTTTGAATAATTATTTTTTTACTGATTAAATTATATTAGTCAAGAAGTTATCGCGCATACCCCTTGATGCATCTTCACATACCCACGAGGGTCTGCGGACCACCGATTGGGAAACACTGATCTAGTCAAATCGATCACGCCTTGTGACACTCAACACTAAAGATAGAATGGTTGTATTATATGAACAATTCTATAAATGTCAATGGGTTTACCGATGCATAATATCAGAACTAAAGTGGACCGTATCAAATTTAATCGTGGTCCATTTTAACAGTCATTTAGTTTTGTGTAACGCTCAATAGATGTCAGTTTATATAATAAAATACATTTTATTTCGATTTAAATGCCAATCTTTTTAAGTTTTTCTTGTCTTGACAAATCTTGAAAAAATCTTGACAAAGATTTTGTTGTTATAGAAAATTTCGAATAAAAAAAACGATAAAAATTCAATGAATAAGCTTTTAAAATCAGATTAATTATTTCTCTACATTTTATCAATTATCTATAGTACATAAAATGTAGAAAAATAAGAATAAAATAGTTAAAAAAAAATACATTAAGAGTAAAAAATAATATCGAGGTAAAACACTTCAAAACATAGTTCCAAGCATTTTTAATTGGTTAATACGAATGTAAGATGGCAAACTAAAATATAGACGGGTATGGGTAAATGATGAGAGTTAATACTGTGAAAATTGTAAAAAAAACTTTCTTTTTTTGTTTGTATATTATGTTTTTTTTTTAAATATAGAATGGCGTTGCACATGTAATATAATGCATTTGCCAATGTCAAGATAATTGAATTCTTAATTATAAAATATGATAGACTATAAATTATAAAGATAAACTATAAATTTATTCCATTTAATTTCAGAAAAACAACTAACAGTCTGTACATAATTGGGTTCCTGCTCGCCAGGATGAGATGGATATCTGTAGGGAGGGGAATAAGCGGGGCCAGAGATTTAAAAAAAATTGGCATTTGGTCATTTATTGGGCAAACAAAGAATATGTGGTTAAGGTCTTCCTCTTCAAAACGACTGTATATTATGTTAAAATAGATAAAATGTATTTCAAAAGAACTCCACAGATAAGGCACATAAGGTGGCTTGCTAGGTCTCTGCAAAAAAATAATATATTAATTATATGAATGAATTTATAAATGAATGAATATATTGCTCACTCCTTTCAAAAACGTCATAAATCAAAAATCGTCAATTTTCAGTTGTGCATGTTTTCGGAATGCCCAAAAAATATGCTATATCCCAGCAAAAGCAGCATATTTTAAACTAAATATTTACCCGCTACAGGACAGAAAGTGTTGTTTTTGTATTTTGAAGAAAATGTATTCTTTTTTTAAATATACTTAATATTTTTGAAATGGAGAAAAAACATTCAGGTTTTACCAAAAAAGATCTGTTGCACAGTAAAAAGTTCAATAAGTGGCTTGATATTTCTTGTTAATAAATATTATTATATTTTCAAACTTTAAAAACGATCACTTGAAAAATCAAGTTTTTTTTTATATTTGGCGTTGTTGAAAGCTAACCAACCAAAAACACACTAATGTTACAGGTCGAAGCTTGTACTTTATAGAGCTGTTTGAAATTAATATGCAGAGAGTGCTTGTCCATCAGTAAAACAAAAATATATATAATGAGATGCAGTATAAATGATTAAATAATTACTGTATTGTATTATATATTTATGTACAACATTTTCAGTGTGTCCAAATACTTGTTCACAAAATCTGGATTATCTCTAATTACAGGAGTTATTTTCATATTATATTTTGACATCTCATTAAAGATGAAGAAGAATATGGAAGTCTGGGCATTTACGGGGCTGACGACTGTCACAGGCTATAATATAAGGTTTTCAGCTAAATAAAAAACTTCTTTACATCTCACCAATAGATGCCTCTAGTGAAGTTCTAGTGATCCAAGAATAAGGTTTCTAAATTGGTTCATATATATATATATATATATATATATATATATATATATATATATATATATATATATATATATATATATATATATATATATATATATATATATATATATATATATATATATATATATATATATATATATATATATATATATATATATATATATATATATATATATATATATATATATATATATATATATATATATATATATATATATATATATATATATATATATATATATATATATATATATATATATATATATATATATATATATATATATATATATATATATATATATATATATATATATATATATATATATATATATATATATATATATATATATATATATATATATATATATATATATATATATATATATATATATATATATATATATATATATATATATATATATATATATATATATATATATATATATAGAACTTCCAAGAATTTGAGTAGTGTGATTGTCAATATTGGGTAGAATTGGTGAATGTTACACGTTTGTAAAGTGATCACTTAAACCAACCCATGATGGTCGTCAGCTCCGCAAATGTCCAGACTTCCATATTCTTCTTCATCTTTGATGAGATGTCAAAAAATAATATGAAAATAACTCATGTAATTGGAGATAATCCAGATTTTTAGTATTTGGACACACTTAAAATGTTGGACATATATTGATATATCATCCGCAGAATGAAAAAAATGATCTGATAATTTTCTAGAACGTTTATTAAAATTCTTATACTTGAATTACTAAATTTGTTATTGTCCATTGCATAACTTACAAAAAACTTTGATTAAAGTCACTCAATCTTATTATAATATAATCGATTAGTAGTAAGGATGAAGGTGTTAGCTATAAAACCTGTCCTTGTTATGATTAAATTATAAGATGTATGGTATAGTTTTTTAAAACAATTTTTTATAAGTTATAAAAATGATCCCGTTAACCTTAAACATTGAAAATAGAAATAAAAACATGATGTAAAAATAAGACCCAAGTGTAATATGTATATATTTTTTTATTTATTTTGTTTTGTACATAGACAACGTTTGACATTTTGGATGTCCGGAAAATATATATAATACATTTAAGAAAGAGATAGACAGAAATATAAAAATATCGATATATTATCCAATATCACATAATTTGCGGGAATCAGTCGGTTTTTTGGACGAATGTGCGTTTACCACGCTCCGGCCTTAGCGGCCAAGTGAGCGGCCTTAGCGTGAGCTACTTCAGGGGTGTCCACCACACGACCGTCGGGTCCCAGGGGAGCGGCTCCATGGGCCCATGCGCCCTGAGCGCCCCAGGCCAAAGAAGGAGCGGCCCAAGCGCCCCATGATCCAGCACCGGACTTAGCGGCCAAGTGAGCGGCCTTGGCTAGAGCGACCTCGGGGGTGTCTACAACGCGACCGTCGGGTCCCAGGGGAGCGGCGCCATGAGCCCATGCTCCCTGAGAGGCCCAAGCTAGAGAAGGAGCGGCCCAAGCGCCCCATGATCCAGCGCCGGCCTTGGCGGCCAAGTGAGCGGCCTTGGCTTGAGCGACCTCGGGGGTGTCTACAACGCGACCGTCGGGTCCCAGGGGAGCGGCTCCATGGGCCCATGCGCCCTGAGAGGCCCAGGCTACTGCGGGAGCACCCCATGCTCCGTATGCTCCGTTCCACTGTCCCCAGTCCTGGCTCTCGGCCAGACCTTCTCCCCTCCATTGGCCATCGTCACCTCCCACCCAAGGGTTGGCAGATGCCAGACCCACGACGCACAGGAAAGTAGCAATGAACTGAAAAAGAAAGTGAAAGATAAAGATATTATTATTATTTATTTATAAAGTAATAACCCACAAAGCGTCTATTTTTAAATGCTTGTCTGCAGGTAAGAAAGTAAAAATAGGTAGTAAGCATAGTAAAGAAAATGTGAAAAATTCATCACAAACACCCAGACCAATTGAAAATAAATATTTCTTGAATTCATTTTGGAATTGGCGGGAATCGCCACGCCAGTGTCGCAGCCGAGCGTCTACCTAACTACGCCACAGAGCCTGCCTGATGAGAATGACATTCTTTACGTTTACACAATATTTAGGATATTATTGTCGACTATTTGGCATTTTTTTCAAATAACATAATTTTAGTAAGAAAATCCTTATAAATCATAATCTTTGTTTAATATACTTTTTTAAGCAACCAGATTATTCGTTTAGACTTCAAAACAATATTATACGTAGGTATTTATCGAGTTATAAATAAAGGATTATTGAAAAAAAAAACGTTGTTGATGAGGGAATTTCTTAGTTACTTGTTTGACTATAGTTAGAGAGGCTTTGAACATAGGTTCTGACCTAGAGCCCACTACACTAACCACGGGATCATACCTGACATAAAATATCTTTTATTTGTATTAGTTTTCTGTTGTTAGAAGGAAAAAAACAGACGATAATTTCATTTAAAGTTTCGTTAATCATTTTTAATAATTGAATTTGAAAACTCAAAGAAAACATATGATTAGATGATTTTTAAAATTTTTAAGAAAAACTTGTAACATAAACGAGTGCAGGCTTAATAAAAAAGAGAGAACATCGAGAAAAGATATTTAGCTACTTGATACGAAAAAAGAAAAAAATAAATATAAAAATTTATGAAGAGGCAGAAATTTGATGTTGCTAATATGAAAATAATTATGACGTTACTTAATGTAACTACCAATATAGGGATTGTAAAATTAATATTAGAGTGAAATATCTCCCCCTCCCTCAAAATTGTACCCGGGACCTCCAGCATGGAAGCCAAACGCACTAACTTCTACATTACATTAAAAAAAATATATATTAAAAAAAAATACTTACAGAAGGGCTCATTTTTATTGGATTCGGTTAGCCTTTTCAGTGAAGAAAACTGCTTGTGATTACTCGTAGGCTGTAGCAGGCTTTATATATACAAGCGAGTGGAGGGGGAGCTTCCGGCAACATGCGTATGTTACACATATGAAAAGCTCAATATGCATAAAGCTTGTTCACGCCTCGTAAGTTACAGGTTGAAAAAAAGAGCGACATGCCATTGGCACTCCTTGAATGGCAAAGTTTTTTTTTCAAGAATTATAAATTGAAATTAAATATACATATATCGATCACGTAAACTTACATTACATTAATCGTAATATATATATATATATATATATATATATATATATATATATATATATATATATATATATATATATATATATATATATATATATATATATATATATATATACATATATAAATATATATATATATATATTTATATTTATATATATATATATATATATATATATATATATATATATATATATATATATATATATATATATATATATATATATATATATATATATATATTTATATATATATATATATATATTTAAAAAAAAGATCTTTTACATAATGGCTAATATTTTTGTGTATATTATTTCTTTCTTATTATATTCTCTTGATGTTGGGAATGCACTAAGCCAGTGATAGGCCAACTTATTAGCTAAAGAGTCAAAGTAGCTTATTAGCCAAATATGCAACGATTAATTTTATTTAATTGATTCGACAGTCACTTTGCGGTAAAAACTGTGCATTTTAAATTTATGTTTTACTAAGTACTTAAATACCGCTATTACTTAAAATCTATTGTGACACGCGTTTCAATGCATTCCGCATCATGTACGGTATTTGAAAATGATGCAGAATGCATCGAAATACGTACCACGATAGATTTTAAAAAATAGTGGTATTTACTAAGAAAAACTTGAATCTAAATTTTTCTTCAGAACAAAATCTGTTTGTAATTTTACCCCTTAACACCTTTATTATAATTTTAGACTAACTATCCATCACACCGTTTCCCCGCAGGGGTAGGCAGAGAGAATCGAACGCCATACCACTCTATCTTTGCAAACATACCTCGCATATTCTACATGCATGCATCTCCTCACACATACCCGACGATTATTACGACTCCTGACCCAGCCGCTTTCAAATATTTGAAATACCTGATTGTGCCATGTTTTCCTCGGTCTTCCTCTGCTTCTAGACGTTTATTTTATTTCAGGTACACCCAATAAAACTCTTTGTGTGGAAACTTTTGATGGGGAAAATTGATTTCACACATCAAAGTGATTTTATTCATTGATAAAACATCTTTTTAAAGTAAAGTATCCATAAGAACCCAACTTATTGCGAATGTCCTTGCATCTCCTATTGAAGTTTGACCAAGTCAGGTTTATACATCGTTATTTTAATAACTTCTCCAGATATTTTAAAAAGAATATGTATTGGAATTCAGCGAATAAATATTTTTTACAATTATTTGCCTTTTTTTAAGAATATATATAAATATGTATATAAATATATATATATATATATATATATATATATATATATATATATATATATATATATATATATATATATATATATATATATATATATATATATATATATATACATATATATATATATATATATATATATATATATATATTTATATGTATATATATATATATATATATATATATATATATATATATATATATATATATATATATATATATATATATATATATATATATATATATATATATATATATATATATATATATATATATATATATATATATATATATATATATATATATATATATATATATATATATATATATATATATACATATATATAATATATATATATATATATATATATATATATATATATATATATATATATATATATATATATATATATATATATATATATATATATATATATATATATATATATATATATATATATATATATTTTTATATATATATATATATATATATATATATATATATATATATATATATATATATATATATATATATATATGTAATAAAATAACTAGGTACTTACCTATACATTTTATTAAGTACTTACAAAATAGTACCTACATATACAGTTCTACCACCAGATGTCGCATGCGTCGCTCACAATAAAACAAAAGAATTCCGATAATATTATTAACTGTCAGAATCAGATAGATAGATAGATAGATATAAAAATTATTATAAAGATTAATTAAGAATAAACTTTTATTGTCGTTTCTTTAATTACAAAGCAACACATTGTTTATTTTATTATTATACACCCACTTTACATATTATTTACACTTAATTTTCAAAAGGAAAATATTACCACGTTATAAAACGACAATTTTGTTAATTGGAAATGGATGATGAAACATTAGATGTATTAAAACAATTACTACAATATGTTCGGAGTGAGAGAGAAAAATTAGAAGATGATCAAAGAAAACGATTAGAAGATAATCAAAGAAGACGTGGAAATCTAAGAACTAGTGATAAAATTAAAGATAAAAGTCCATGTAAGATTTGTGAAAATTTAAATAAGGGAACTCGATATCACTCTGAAGCAAGGTGCTGGTTTAAAACAAAGGAGGATGATAAGATTAATAATAAAAATGAAGATTTAAAAATAACACAGAGACAATGCTTGAAAAATGAAAATAAAAAGAATGTAGAAAAAAATTCTACAAAATATAAAATTAAAAATACAGAAAATAACAACAGCAAGGAATGCAAAATAAATTATAATGAACATGTAAAAGAAGAAGATTTTGAAATAAAAATAAATCATTTAAATCAATTTCAAAAATCTAAAATAAATGAACTGATTTGCAAATATAAATCCGTTTTTGCAAAAAATAAATATGATATCGGCACTGTTAGTGGATACGAAGCGAGGATAGACTTACTTGTAGACAGATATTGCAGTAAGAGGCCTTACAGATGTACTGTAGAAGATAAAAAGGAGATAGAAAAACAAATTGCAAAATTACTGGATAATAAGCTAATAGAAGAATCCTACAGTCCATTTGCTGCACCTGTTACATTGGCATTTAAAAAAGAGGAAAACAAAAAATCCAGACTGTGTATAGATTTCAGAGACTTGAATAAAATAGTAGTGCCTCAAGCTCAACCATTTCCTTTAATTGAAGACCTAATGATAAAAACCAGGAATTGCAAATTTTTTTCAACACTAGATATAAACTCAGCGTTTTGGTCTATTCCTTTACGAATCGAAGACAGAAAAAAGACGGGATTTGTTACACAAGAAGGACATTTCCAATGGACTTGCCTACCATTTGGATTGAAGACCTCACCAGCAATTTTTCAAAGGATACTAGGTAACATATTAAGAAAGTATAAACTTACTGATTTCACCGTTAATTACATAGATGATATTCTTATATTTTCTAAAACTTTTGCTGAGCACATTAAACATCTAACACAGTTGCTGGAAGCGATCGAAACGGAAGGTTTCAGGTTAAAATTTACAAAATGCGCATTTGCGTCAGACTTGGTAAAATATCTAGGTCATATAATTCAAAATAATTCAATAAAACCAGTAAAGGATAATTTGATTTCAATAAAGAATTTTCCTGTTCCAAAAACGATAAAAAATGTAAGACAATTTCTGGGGAAAATAAACTTTTACCATGAATACATACCAAAGAGTGCAATAATACTAGATCCATTGCATAACTTACTAAGGAAAAATCAAAAATTTATTTGGTGTGATAAATGCCAAAAAGCATTTGAAATAACAAAAAGCATGCTTTGCTCACAGCCCGTTCTAGAAATTTTTGATCAGGATTTACCAATCAACATTTATACCGATGCTTCTTTAGAAGGTGTTGGGGCCATTTTGAAACAAAAGCAGCCCGATGGTAGAGAAAAACCAGTGGCATACTTTTCAAAAAAAACTAAATGAAGCCCAGAAGAAAAAAAAAGCAATATATTTAGAATGTTTAGCAATTAAGGAAGCAGTAAGATACTGGCAATACTGGTTAATAGGTAAATCATTTACGGTTTATTCAGATCACAAACCTTTGGAAAATATGAATCTGAAATCTAGGACCGATGAAGAGTTAGGTGATTTAACATATTATTTATCGCAATATGAATTTAAAATAAAATATAATCCAGGAAAGAAGAATTTAGAAGCAGATTGTCTAAGCAGGAATCCAGTATTAGAATCGAGTGAAAATGCAGATGAACAATTAAAAGTTGTAAATTTGGTTAAATTGGAAGATATTTTAAGAGATCAGAATAAAAATGAAAGAATTCAACAGAAAAAAAACAAATGGATTGAAAAAAACAATGTCTATTTTAAAAAGGTCAAGAAAAAAGAAAAAATTATTCTTTCAGAACCGTTTAGCATCGAAATCATAAAAGACATACATGAAAACCTATGCCATATTGGAATCGGACAAATGCAAAAGACTATTAGTCCACATTACACAGCCAAAAATTTGACGAAAAACATAAAAACAATTTGTAGAAATTGTGAAATTTGTATTAAAAATAAATCAAGAGGACAAAAGAAATTTGGATTTATGTCTCATCTAGGCCCGGCCACAAAGCCTTTTGAAATAATATCTTTAGACACAATTGGAGGTTTAGGAGGTTCAAGATCAACAAAAAAATATCTACATCTCTTAGTGGATCACTTTACAAGATACGCATTTATTTTAACCTCGAAAACTCAGAATGCAAATGATTTTATAAAACTAGTCATGAAAATAACAGAAACCGAGGATATTGGTATGCTTCTCACCGACCAATACCCAGGAATAAACTCGAAAGAATTCAAGGAATTCTTAAATGACAAGCAGACCCCAATAATCTTCACTGCAGTAAATGCACCATTCTCAAATGGCCTAAATGAAAGGCTGAATCAAACATTGGTGAACAAAATCAGATGCAAAATAAATGAAAAAGGGAAGAGAAGAGCATGGACCACAATAGCTCAAGAATGTGTTAATAAATATAATAATACTAATCACTCAGTCACTGACTTTTCCCCAAGTTATCTTTTATATGGTACAGATGTAAATATTTTACCCAACGAATTAAAACAAGGAAAATCTAATAATGACTGGATTAGAGACAGGCAAATAGCGCTTGAAAATACAATAAAATCACATAATTACAATAAAACATTATTTGACAAAAATAGAATAGGCTGCGAATTCAACGTAGGAGACATGGTGTATGTGGAAAATGGAAACAAGCTAAACAGAAAAAAATTGGATGAACTAAAAATTGGACCTTATAAAATTATTGAAAAAATTTCTAACTCAATATACAGAATTGATACAGGTCACAAAAAAATAAAATCAAACCTTTATCATATCACTAAACTTATACCAGTCCCTTCACTACAAGAAGATGATCCGGAGGACGAGTGAAAATTTTACTATGAATTTTCTTCCCCAAGGGGGGAGATGTAATAAAATAACTAGGTACTTACCTATACATTTTATTAAGTACTTACAAAATAGTACCTACATATACAGTTCTACCACCAGATGTCGCATGCGTCGCTCACAATAAAACAAAAGAATTCCGATAATATTATTAACTGTCAGAATCAGATAGATAGATAGATAGATATAAAAATTATTATAAAGATTAATTAAGAATAAACTTTTATTGTCGTTTCTTTAATTACAAAGCAACACATTGTTTATTTTATTATTATACACCCACTTTACATATTATTTACACTTAATTTTCAAAAGGAAAATATTACCACGTTATATATATATATATATATATATATATATATATATATATATATATATATATATATATATATATATATATATATATATATATATATATATATATATATATATATATATATATATATATATATATATATATATATCCATATATATATATATATATTTTTTTTTATTAGTTATTTTTATTTTTTTTCATTTTATATTTCATGATGATTTGCGCATGGATTTAATTTTTAATTTATTAACATTATGCATTTGTCGGCAGTAACTAGTTTGAATCTGATCACGTAACCTTCAGTCGATATATACATGATCAAGATTAGAATTGATCCATTGCCACGAGGTGTGGCGAAAATTTTACAATTTATATTTATCAAACAATGATTGCTTTATTTGTTAAAGATGTATTATAAATGTACCTTCGAATAAGACACTCTCTAGAAGACTGATTTAATGGCCCTTGGCGTATAATTTCCAAACATTATAAAGTAGGTACTTGTACAAAAGTAATATACTTAATATATTAATAATAAATTCATGAATGCGGTATTAAAAGTAATAATAGAGACATTGGTGGTGTTATGATCGATTCATTATTCATACTAACGAGGACATGAGTTCGCTTTTGTTTGATTGTCTTTCTATGATATTGTTATTATAGACAATGGAGACATTTTTTTCTTCATATAATACCATGTCTGATTTCTGGTGATACAGTTTATAATCATTTTTACTGGTCCATACTATGGCGACATGGAAATGCCCCATGTACACAATACTCTGCCTGTTTTTCCTTTCAACCCAATGTTCACTTCTTGCTAAAAGTTTTCCATTTATATTTTCCTTGATAATGATTTAAAACAGACAAAACTTTAGAACAGGGAAGGGGATTTTATTAATTGATTTGGCGTTTAATTTGCAGAACTCCAGTTTAATTTATGTATTAATTTTTAAATCAAACACAGATTTTTTGAGTCTACTAAGAAGCAAAAAATCTATGTTTGATTTAAAAGTTACTGAATAAATCGGTATTTTATTTACATTTTTAAGGCCACATTTATTTTTCTGATTCAACAAAAAGGCGTATTTTTTTGGATTTTTAACTCATGGATAAATATTCATTTATTTATTTGCTTAAACTTCATGTACAGACTGTTTAAACTTTATGTACATTGGCGGACTTATTGCTAGGAAGCAATATCTTCCAACCAACCAAATATCATGAGATCTAAGCAAAGGAGAGCATTCGGAAAACACTTCATCATCTTTTTCTTGGTGTGGGCCTTGTGGCCTGTTTTTAAGAGGGATTAGCCTCCTGCGATGTCGATTTCCAGCTATCGATCCATCTCTTTGGTGGTCTGCCCGGGAGTTGGCCGTACAGTGCAATGTGGGGGAGTCTGGATGGTTCAATTCTCCTCACATGCGCGTACCATTGTCTCCTTCGTTGCCTTCCCCACCTAACGACATCTTCGATCTCGCATATTTCCCTGATCCTGGAATTTCTTATTCCATCTCAAAGATTCTTGCCTGATATGCTTCTTAGAGTCTTCATTTCTGACACTGGGAAAACACTACAATTTCGTAATGTTCGTTAAGATAATTAAACTCTTTTTTCTTCTTCTTCTGCGTCTTGAACTGGTTTTATACGATTCACTTTTGTATATATTTTGAATCTCAACATTTTTTTTGTATGTATATACAAACTAACTAACCATCACGCCGCTTTTCCGCAGAGGTTGGCAGAGATAATAAAACGCCACTCCAATCCATCTTTGCAAACAATCTTCGCCTCTTTCACATTCATGCATCTTCTCATACATAACCACTGATTATTCCAACCAAGTTACAAGTTACAAGCATTTGAAATACTTGATCATGCCAAATTTTCCTCGGTCATCTTCTGATTTAATTACCAAACACTTAGGCTTCATAAATTTGTTTTACTGTTGTTCTTCACTCATTCGATTCACATGCCCATTAACGCAAAACGCATTTATTAATTCGACCGATAATTCTTATCTCAGCCTTGCATTCTTTCCTAAAATCATTATACAAACATCTATAATACATCATTTTGTGGCAGATTCGTCTGAGAGATCGCATTTCATCCTTCTTTTGCCAACTCCATGCTTCACTTCCAAACATTAGAGTTTAAAAAAAATATATTTTCATTTCATTTTAATTACAATATTTAAAATATATATTCACATATCGCTCACTCCTTTCAAGAACGTCATAAATCAAAAATCATCAATTTTCACTTGTGCGTGTATTCGGAATGCCCAGAAAATGTACTATATACCAGCAAAAGAGGCATATTTTTAACTTAATATTTACCCGCTATAGGGCAGAAAGTGTTGTTTTTGCATTTTGAAGAAAAGGTATTGTTTAATTATTTTTTTAAATAAACTAAATATTTTTCAAATGGAAAAAAAACCTTCTGGTTTTACCTTATAAGATCTATTACACAGTAAAAAGTTCGATAAGTGGCTTAATATATATTTTTGATACATTGTGTTATATATTTAAGCTTTAAAAACGTTCTCCTGAAAAATCAAGTTTTTTGATTTATGACGTTCTTGAAAGGAGTGAGCGATATGTATCATTTATCTGAACTGATTTTGAACCCGGAGGTGTTCGCATATATTAATTTATATGCCATTACCTTATATGTTATAAGATTATTATATAATACATAGCATTTGAGTTGGACACTGGACACTAGGTATATGTCTGCTATATTTTGCCTACGCTAATAAATTATAAATTAAAATGTACATATAAATACAGCTGATGCAATCAATTAAAACTATTTCAAATAAAAATTAACTTAAAAAAATCAAAGATAAATTTATTTTTAGGATAAGTATCCAAAATCGAACTTTTTAATTTTTGTATTATTTATTTGGCAGTCACCCAGTATAAGGATGTTTCTGCCAGTTTCAAGTATAATTTATATTTACAAACGAAAAAAATATTAGAAAATAATAACAACAATTAATACAAAATTTCATGGTTTAAATGCGTTTAGCTTTATCATTTTAGAAATTATGCCCGCAATTCTGCGTTTCCATAACAATATTAAAATTCAAACCTACTTATAAATATAACGTACTTAATGTGCCCCATTTGTAAAAATATAAAAAAAAAGAAAAACATACCAACTTACTATCATGCCATTTCTACAGGGGTATGCAGAGAAAATAGAATGCCACCACATTTGTCTTTGGAAACATTTCTCGCCTCTTCTACATTTATGTATCTCCTCATTCACACCCGCCGACTATTTCGACTCCTGAACTGACTACTTTCAAGTATTCGAGCTAAGTGATGATGTGAAGTGATTTTTCTCAGTCTTCCTATGCTTCTATTTTCTATTACAAATTCTTTTTACCATTCTTTCCTCACTCATTTATTCCACATGTCCAAATCATCTCAAAACACCAATTAATTTTATCAGTAACATCCTTGCAATCTTTCCTTATTTTATACTAACGTAAAAATTGAATAAAGCACACATATCTAATATGTTTTCACATTATTTGTGAAGCAATGATATGATTGAAAATCTTTGAAACAACGAAGTAATCGAAAACATTGAATATGGTTAGTGACATCAGCTATCAGGAAGTATGCTTTGTACCATGAAAAATATTTAGTTTATTTTTTGATTTGGCGTTTAATTTGTAGAACTAATTTAAAATCAAACACAGATTTTTTGAGTCTACTTAGTTGTATTTTATTAACAATAACACATTAAAAATTATATTTTGACAATTGTTTCACCTTGTTAGGGCATTATCAAACAAATCGCTCACTCCTTTCAAGAACGTCATAAATCAAAATACTTGATTTTTCAGGAGAACGATATTAAAGTTTAAAAATATAACACAATGTATTCAAAATAAATATCAAGATACTTTTTGAACTTTTTACTGCGCAACAGATCTTTTTAGGTAAAACCTGAAGGTTTTTTTTCCATTTGAAAAATATTTAATTTATTTATAAAAATAATCAAACAATACATTTTCTTCAAAATGCAAAAACAACATTTTCTGCCCTTTAGCTGGTAAATATTAAGTTAAAAATATGCCGCTTTTGCTGGGATATAGTACATTTTCTGGGCATTCCGAAAACATGCACAACTAAAAATTGACGATTTTTGATTTATGACGTTCTTGAAAGGAGTGAGCGAAATGTGAAGATCAAATGGACTACGATCCTTATGTAGCTATACAATTCTAAGTGACAGTTTTAACACGTGCAGCAATAATTTATGGGAGACAACAGTAGCTAATGGGAAATGTCGGTATGTACCCTGTGTTAAAACTGTCACTTAGAATTGTATAGCTACATGAGGACCGTAGTCCATTTGATCTTCACATTCGTTTGATAATGCCCTAACAAGGCGAAACAATTGTCACAGTATAATTTTTTATGTGTTTTTGTTAATAAAATACAACTAAGTAGACTCAAAAAAGATCTGTGTTTTTATTTAAAATTAAGATATAAAAAAAATATTTAGTTTAATATATTTTTATTCATTATACTTTAATTTCTTTTACAGATACTTAAAACATTGGTTAGTAAACTCCTATTGCTAAGAATCAATATCTTCATTGATATATTTACTTATTTACTAACATTACATCACACATACACTTCCAAAATTACAATAACGTGCCCTTACTGAGTTTAAATGTACAGAGGGCACATTTACAATACTAATTTATAAAATTATATGAAAGAAAATCATTTATGACATGCAATCAAATTCGATATGCCGGAATAAAGCAATCTAAAAGAATAAAAAGTCCCTCTCCAAGCACAAGAGCTCAGTCTTTTTTTTGGAGAGGCTCAGCGCAACTAAAATTATAAGATTGTTTTTAGTAGAAATTTGTAGAAATTGTATTATTTTTTGACATCTCATCAAAGATGAAGAAGAATATGGAAGTCTGGGCATTTACGGGGCTTACGACCGTCATAGGCTGGTTTAAGTGATCACTTTGCACACGTGTAACATTCACCAATTCTACCCATTATTGACAACCACACTACTCAAATTCTTGGAAGTTCTATATATATGAACCAATTTAGAAACCTTGTTCATGAATCACTAGAACTTCACTAGAGACATCTATTGGTGAGATGTAAAGAAGTTTTTTACTAAGCAGAAACTCTTATATTAGTATGTGAGATCCGAATCCTGGATTATAATCACACACATGAGAAACGCCAGAAAATACCATTTTCATTTTTATTATTAAGCTTATAATTTGACCAGATAATTTATTTACAACATTTTGAGTGTGTCCAAATACTTGTTCACAAAATCTGGATTATCTCCAATTACAGGAGTTATTTAGATTGTAGAAATTGTATTAAAATGCATATAAATGTAATTATATAAAATAAATCAAAATAAAACAGATCTATCCACCACTATAATCTATTTATGAAGAGCTCTTTGATAAGTTTTTTTTACTGACTTTATGGATAATGTTAGCAGGTTGTACAATTTTATTGCATAATAATCAAAGTTTTTTTGACTGAAAGACGTTTGTGTTAGGATTTGTTTGAAGTGTTCCTGTTTTTAAGATCTTGTTGTTCTATTACTAAGGAAATAACTAAAACTGTTTTGAAACTTCATCTCATTTTTTTGGAGATGATGGGGCAGCAGAAAATTTATTGAGAGAAATCGGACTTTTGATAGGCCTTCCTATATACTAGACCATAGGTGGCCAACCCTCGGCCCGCGGTCATGTATGACGAATATATATATTTTTTAATATCGGGTTCTTCAGAATGTATTTTAAATCGTATTTAACTCATTAAAACCAATCAAGTTTCTGTAATTATATGAAATGCATACATTCTGGTGAAAAGAAACTCAAATATCGCACTGAGTGGCCATTGATATATTGGTTTTATTTAAAATAAAAAAGTAATATTGTTTGATTAATGTGTTTGAATTAATTTATAATTTCGATTGTTAAAATCGATCAAAATGTTTGTTAATATACAAATACATATTTTGTAGGTTCAATATCGCTCACTCCTTTCAAGAACGTCATAAATCAAAAATCGTAAATTTTCAGTTGTGCATGCTTTTGGAATGCCCAGAAAATTTACTATATCCCAGCAAAAGCGGCATATTTTTAACTTTATATTTACCCGCGCCAGGGCAGAAAGTGTTGTTTTTGCATTTTGAAGATAAGGTATTGTTTAATTATTTTTTAAATATACTAAATATTTTTCAAATGGAGAAAAAACCTTCAGTTTTTACCTAAAAAGATCTGTTGCACAGCAAAAAGTTCAATAAGTGGCTTGATATTTACTTTGAATACATTGTATTATATTTTTAAACTTTAAAATCGATCTCCTGAAAAATCAAGTTTTTTGAATTATGACGTTCTTGAAAGGAGTGAGCGATATGTGTTTTTTTCTTACATCCGCTCGTTGAAATATTTCTTTTTCACAATCACCCTGATTGTACTTTCTGATTACTTCTGCATTCAAATTATTTATTATACTTTAAAAATCAATAAGTATGAAATTCGTTATGTTTTAAAAACAATATAACTGTTTGTATGCGGCTCTTAGGAACATTTTAGGTCACAGGTGCAAGTTGGGTTGGCCAGGCCTGTACTAGAGGAATGTTTGGCATTTTTTGGTTTATTTCACCAATGGCCTCCACTTATCGAATTACTTTATGTGTTGATTCCTTATGACTTATGAATTATTAATAATCACACTTGATGTATGTTACATATGAGTACAATGTCAGCTCGCTTATCCGAACCCTCTATTATCCGTAACGAGCCATAATCTGAATGATTCCGTGTGTCTGATGAAGGCAAGCAGCTGATGCCAGTTTAAAAAAATCAACCTTCTGAAGCCGCGAAAGCTTTCAGCATAGCCATCAAGTGGGCTGAAAAAGTCGTCAAGATTTTATGGTTTTGAGACGAACGCGTTATTAAGCTCTTGAACATCAGTTAGGTTCGTTTGTGTTTTTTAAGCCTAAATCGGGGGGGATTTTGCAAATTTTGGGATTTTCCAAACAAAAACCTTAGTTCAAATAAAAAAGAATTTCTTATGAGATGTTGTTTATTTGTATAATTATTCCATATAACATTTTTGATAATATTTTGAATATTTATTATTATTATATTGCTTTTTTTACTCTAACAAAGCACAGGAAAAAATTAATTTAAAATTAAAATCTTATTTTCTTCAAATATGTAAAATATCGGTCGGTTGTCTTATTTCTCGTTCGGCGGTTACCACCATCGGCGACCAGGAGCCCATGTGGCGACAGCAGGTCCCCAAGCTCCCGTGTTGGCGGCCCAAGCACCGGGGGCGGCCCATGCTGAGCGGGCGGCCCAAGCACCGGGGGCGGCCCATGCGGAGGGGGCGGCCCAGGTGCGCCTGCTGGCCCAGTCCTGGCTTGCCAACAGCCCCTCTCCCTTCCAGCTCCCGTCGTTCCTTATGGCCCAAGAGTTGGCCGTTACAGCGACTACGCACATGCACAAAAGTGCTACCAGGAACTGCAAAAAAAAACAAAAAAATAAGGTTTTTGTGTTTGAAGCATATAATACTACTCTCCTATTAATATGTACATATATGATTTCATTACATATACGAATTTATTTTCTAGCTCTTATTTGTTCCTAGTAGTGCATAAAACATTGAATCATATGCAGTGTAATGTTGATCGTTAAATACACGAATTAAAGGTGATCAGCCCAGTACTTTAGGCGTCAGTCCAGAGTAATATTAAATAAATATATTTAGAGTAAAAAATCAATTTTTCGCGCGTTGCCGTGGATATGTCTTGGTAAATGGAAAAGAAAGCACACATTTCTAGTATATTTATTCCACAATCCTTGCAAAAAAATTAATATATTAAAATTCTTTGGAATAACAATACAACCTTTAACATGTTACGTTTGGTTTTGGGTATGTTGTTATTAGGTTCAAAGATAGCGCCACTGTGGTAGAAAAAGGCTGTTTTAATAAAACATGTTTTTTACTTTAAACACCGGTTACAGGTGTACATAAAAAAATGAAACATTGTGTTCCAATATCTAAACCCTCACTGAAAAACATTTTCAGATTTTTAAAAGGAGATTTAAGATTTTTGAACGAACCCATAATTTTTTGTTGTAAAAATTTATAGATGGTGATCTTCAAAGATAAAAAATTATTAGTTTTAAATATAGCTTACTTACAACTTGCTCATATGATTAAAAATAAATAAATATTAAAATAATAATTTAAAATTTTAACAAATAGACTTACAGTTGAGTTCATTGTTGGATGAATTAATTGTTTTTCTGTGAAGAAATAATTGCTTCTGAATATTCAAATGGACGAGAGCCTTTATATATTGCACAATGCAGAACTAGGTAGCGACATGGGTGGGAGATAAAAAAGCTCTCTCACAAAAAAGCTTACGTGCATATATTAAAAACTGTTGACCAATTCGTGGTTTATTTACTCAGTGCCTTATCATATATGTAAACAGTTATAAAAAAGTGTATCGATAGAAAAAACGATCAGTGCAGAAGTGGGTGGTTAGTTTATAACCATGAATACATAAAGATAATATTCAACAAATTAATTATTCTTTTAAAAAAAAGTAATTAACTAACCATAACGCCTTTTTCTGTAGGGGTAGGCAGATAGAAGTGAACGCCACACCAATCTGTCTTAATTTATTTATTTCATAGATACATGCTTTATTATTTTTTTTTACTAAATGTACTACGACTCTTAAGGCATGGCCTGTGTTGAGCCAAAATACTTACGTATTAATATATTTTTTAAATTATTAGATTAAAAATAGGTACAAAAATAATTTACAGTATAATGGTTTTACAATAAAATAATTACACTTGGACTTTAATTAATTCACTTTCTGCCTTGTCCCTACCAACGAGAAGCAACCATCGACGGACACTGTTCTTAAAGACAAGATCACTACTGGAATTCTTAATGGTTACGAGCAAACAATATTCGCCTTCTTTGCATTCATGCATTTCCTCATACATACAAGTCCATTTATTCCGACACTTCACTTGATCACTTTTAAGCCTTTGAAATACTTGATAGTGTCAAGATGATAGTTTTGTTAAGATGTGTTGGGCATGTGAGTTGAATGAGAGAGGAAAGGATAGTAAAACAAATTAATGAGGCGAATATGGTTGGTAATAGAAGCAAAGGAAGATCGAGGAAAAGTACATATCGTAGTCATACAGGAGAAAGTGACCAAGTGCATTTTTACAAAAACGTGATCATTGACTATTTGATATCTTACTAGCTTAATAATGCCCAGAATAAAATCCTGAAAGATTTTAAACTTGAAAGTATAATAGATAGACTTGTTGAAAATGACTAACTGCATTGGTGTTTATTTTCTTACCAAGCAAAAGTGACTTAAATGGCCCTCCTGAACATTTTACGTTTTGTTAGTTGATCACTTTTTCCTGTACGACTACGATATATAATCACATTTTGTTTTCAGTACAATATATACACAGTATCTGATTTTATTTTTTTTTTCTGATTTCTGATATTTATCATAGCCGAATAAAATATAAAAAATATCTTCTTCTTCTTCTTCTTCTGCTAAGTGTAGGCCTTGTGGCCTTTTTTTATTTATTTAAGATTAGCTTCAAGCGATGTCGATTCCCAGCTGTCCATCCAACTCTTTGGTGGTCTTCCTTGGAGTCGTCTTCCTTGTGGTTAGCCGAGCTGCAATATGGGGTAGTCTGGATGGTTCCATTCTCCTCACATGCGTATACCATTGTCTCGTTCGTTGCCTTACCCACCTAACGACATCTCCGATCTCGCATATTTGAATAGTAGGTACGATGAGAAATAAAATTTTTGACTGAGCAATAATTTAAATAACTCGTAAAATGGGATTTCTACTATGATTCCCAAGCGTCCTTAAGGATATAGAATTATGAAACCACATGCTTCGCTGAGAATTCAAATTAACATTGTTAGTGACCTTCACTTGGACAAAATTATAAAAAAAAAACATATCATGCAACTTTATGACGCAATTAAGTCACCAAATTTCGTAGTAAACTAGGGAGAATTTTTTGCATGAAAGCTTAATTTCAATTTTGAAGTTTTGCTACTAAATTCATAACACTAAATACAAATATGACTATGTTGAACTCAAAGTACCTTAAGGTTATGACTTTTACCGTCTTATATTTGTTGATATTTTAGATGATGCAATTATTCGCACTATTTCATTATAACTCTATCGTAGTTTGTTGACTAGGCGATATATATAAATAATTAATTTTATTTATAAAAATAATGAAGTAATTAAAAAAAGTTCAGATATGTATTGAAAATATTTTTTTTCAACTATTACATTTTCAATTATTTTGATGTAATTCACAACTTTCTCAGTTAATATAAGATTTATGATATTTATATAATATATGTTTTAAACTGAAACTTCTAACATACAATTGTTTGAAACATCATTCATTTTTTTCTTCAGTCAAACCCCTATCCGCACCTCAGTGGTGCATAGGGCACTGCATCATACAAACGCACTGTTATCTTGCTCGTAAATACATTAAAGAAAGGTGATCAGCCCTCTGCTTTAGGTACCAGTCCAGGGTAATATGGAATAAATATTAGAGAGAAAAAATCACTTATATTTATTTGACCCCCCTGGGAATCAAACCCGGGACCTCCAGATCCGTAGTCAAGCGTGCTGACCATTATTATACTACGGAGGCGAACAATTAAGAAATAAAGTATGCAAAACTCAACCAAATTTGTACACTTTATTTACGGAGGGAATTTTAAAACCGAATTGAGTAATGACTACTTCAGAAATCGGTAAATAGATCGATACTTTATTCGTTTTTTTTATTCTATAACTCGATTATACTAAAAGTAACACTTAATAATTTAAAGGTATTTTATAAAATAACTTTGTTGGTATACGTAAAACAGAAGATGAACTTGGCAACAGCAAAAAGTTATATGTATATGAAACTATGAAATAAATACATATTAAAACTATTTAATCACAACAATTATGAATGTTTTAATTTCAAGATTTATTTTGATATTTAAACATAAGTAATTTTATGTTAAGATCAATTTGGTTTTTTCGATATTTATAAGAATCTTATGAAATACATTATTTTCATTTTATGTTTTTTTCTTCTTCAAAGATTGATAAAATATCATTGTTTACGCTTTATACGGGCGATATACGATATTAAGACTTAAAATTGATGAATAAACATTTTTACAATCTGTTGTGAAAAATAATTCACAATTCAATCCATATTCCTGAAATTCATTCTAATGAAAAAGAATTTTGAACCTGAATAATTTATATGTGTACATGTATAAATTAACGTAAAGAAAAGCCTTCAAAGATTCCAAAATTCATACAGGTGCTAATAATATTGTAAATGAATAATCGATAAATATTTCGACTATAAAACTTCATCAAGCTTCGCTTTGAGCTTTATCGGGCTCGAATTGTATTTCCGGAATATCCCCCCTACAAAACCAGCAGTATATAAAGCCCGCTACAGCCTACGAATAATCACAAGCAGTTTTCTTCACTGAAAAGGCTAACTTCAAATAACCATGAATCCTTCTGTAAGTTTAAAAATTAAATATAATTAATATTTTTAGTGAGTCGCGTTGTTTTGTGCTTTGCGTTTTATATTGGGACTCGGAAGCTTTATACGAATATTATTTCAATAGTGTTTTTGTTTTGATAGAAATATATGTAAAATTATATGTCTATAAAGGGATATTTGCTTATTTATTCTTCTTTTTCTTTCTTCAAACCCTTATCCGTACCCGATGGTGCATAATATAAACGCAGTGTTATCTTTATCGTAAACACATGAAGGAAAGGTAATCACCCCTCTACTTCAGTTACCAGTCCAGGGTAATATCTATTAAATATTAGAGTGATAAAACACTTATTTACTTGACCCCATCCTAGGAATCGAACCAGGACTTCCAGTACGGTAGCCGAGCGAGGCGGATACATTTTTAATTATTTTTTTTTTACAAAAATATTAATAATAACAGTATATAACCACTCACCGAGATTTTTATGTCTACCGGTTTCGAGATGTACCCGTCTCTTCGTCAGGACAATCACTAACACAGCATGCAAACAATACCACCCTTCACCACTATAGCACCATTAACACACTCAAAACTACACAAAATGTCTAACACATGCGATTTTTGGTCGACCCGAAGACCAACATGCACTTAAGTTTTCGACACAGACATGCGTTACGATTTATGTTTTTTTATTTCAGTTCATCGCTACTTTCCTGTGCGTCGTGGGTCTGGCTTCTGCCAACCCTTGGCTGGGAGGTGACGATGGCCAATGGAGGGGGGAAGGTCTGGCCGAGAGCCAGGACTGGGGACAGTGGAATGGAGGACATGGAGCGTGGGGCGCTCCCGCTGTAGCCTGGGCCTCTCAGGGCGCATGGGCCCATGGAGCCGCTCCCCTGGGACCCGACGGTCGCGTCGTAGACACCCCCGAGGTTGCTCAAGCCAAGGCCGCTCACTTGGCCGCCAAGGCCGGCGCTGGATCATGGGGTGCTTGGGCCGCTCCTTCCTTGGCCTGGGCTGCTCAAGGAGCGTGGGCTCATGGCGCCGCTCCCCTGGGACCCGACGGTCGCGTTGTAGACACCCCCGAGGTCGCTCAAGCCAAGGCCGCTCACTTGGCCGCTAAGTCCGGTGCTGGATCATGGGGTGCTTGGGCCGCTCCTTCTCTGGCCTGGGGCGCTCAGGGCGCATGGGCCCATGGCGCCGCTCCCCTGGGACCCGACGGTCGTGTGGTGGACACCCCCGAAGTAGCTCACGCTAAGGCCGCTCACTTGGCCGCTAAGGCCGGAGCGTGGTAAACGCAAAGTCTCCCAAAAAAAGCCGACTGATCCCCTAGTATTAACCATGTGAAAAGTACCTAAAACATTCTCTGTCTTTCTTCGTTCTTCCAAATATGTTTATTAACTATTTTTGCAAATTATTTTAATGTGCTTTTTTGTATGTAAACATGTTGTTATGTATATAAATATGTATAATAAAAAAATTAAATAAAAAAAATTGTTTCACTTTCAACGTTTAAGAATAAACCATGTTTTTATTACAATAATTAAAGAAAACACTTCGTTTTTTACCACTTGAGTTTTATTATAGACTACATGTTTCAGAAGCTAAACTTCCATCATTCAGGTCTGTATAATAACTATGTTATTATACAGACCTGAATGATGGAAGTTTAGCTTCTGAAACATGTAGTCTATAATAAAACTCAAGTGGTAAAAAACGAAGTGTTTTCTTTAATTATTGTAACATGTCTTACCACAAAGTTAATGCCGAAACAATAAATAAAACATGTTTTTATTATATCACAGCAATGGGCCCATGTAGTATTTCAAGAAAATGATGCTATATGTTGTACATTATCCGATAAAAAATATTTTTTACAATTGATGAACATACAAGTCATTTACGACTCATCACATTCACAACATTTTTGGTGGAACAACAACCAAAAATGTTGTCAATAAAATAACTGGTCAAAATATGAGCTTCATAAAAATTTAAAATCACGTTTTCTGGCGTCTTCTAGTATGTAAAATAATTCGGGTCATGTAAATATTTCAAAATAAATGTGCCTCTGCTAAATAAAAGGCTTAGATACTTTAATTTTTTGACATCTCATCAAAGATGAAGAAGAAAATGGAAGTCTGGGCATTCACAGGGCTGACGACTGTCATAGACTGGTTTAAGTGATGACTTTACACACGTGTAACATACACCAATTCTACCCATTATTGACAACCACACTACTCAAATTCTTGGATGTTTTATATATATGAACCGATTTCGAAATCTTTGTGTATTTGGACACACTCAAAATGTTGTAAAGCTCAGATACTCATATCACATGATTATTTGATAATGTCTAAATAAGACGAAACGCGTCACATATTATCATATACATATCGCTCACTTCTTTCAAGAACGTCATAAATCAAAAAACATGATTTTATTGATAATAGCTTTCTTCAAAATGCAAAAACAACACTTTCTGCCCTGTAGCGGGTAAATATTAAGTTAAAAATATGCCGCTTTTGCTGGGATAAAGTACGTTTTCTGAGCATTCCGAAAACATGCACAACTGAATTTTGTCGATTTTTGATTTATGACGTTCTTGAAAGGAGTGAGTGATATATGAATACCCAATGTTGTCTGCCTGTGTAGAGAGATAGTTAGTGCATTTAGTTACCATTCTGAAAGTCCCAAGTTCTATTTCCAACGGGGGTCAAAACAAATAGTAGTATTTTTTCACTAAAATATTTATTTCTTATTACTGATAGCTGAACGGCAAAATTAGTTGCCTTCTCTTCATGCAAGTAAGGATCTAGATAACAGAGCATCAAAACGATACAGTATCCTATGCATTTCTGGGTATGGAAGGTAAGAAGATAAATGCTCAGACTTACATACCATAGTCATACAGGAGAAAGTGACCAACTAACAAAACGTAAAATGTTTAGAAGGGCCATTTAAGTCACTTTTGCTTGGCAAGAAAATAAACATCAAAGCAGTTAGTCATTTTTAACAAGACAATATATTATACTTGCACCTATTTTATTATTTTCTCACCTCATTTTCTTATGAAAGGCTACACTCGTCTGTCCTGAAATACACTTCTAGCTTGCTCTGCCTTCATAAATCTGGTGATAAATGCCTTTTAATAAGTATAAAAAATGGATTTAGTAATTTTTTATAATTTTAAATCTTAATTGAAATAAAAATGGTGAAAAAATAAAGAAAGGAGAGTAGATAAAAAAATCTTTTTATTTTACTGCTTTATCACAAACTATAAAAAAATATACAATATACATAGATAATATAATAACATATAATACTTATAAACGCGGCGGTATAACGGAAGCGAAGGTATAAAGGGCGACTCGGGTCTGTACTATGGTAATTTGGCTAGATCAGTCATCTTATACGGGCAACGGCGCAGTTACCACGCTCCGTGACCTCCGGCAGCGGCCTTGGCGGCCAAGTGGGCGGCCTTGGCGTGGGCGACCTCGGGGGTGTCCACCACGCGACCGTCAGGTCCCAGGGGAGCGGCTCCGTGAGCCCACGCGGCAGGAGCGGCCCAGGCCACGGCGGGAGCGACCCAAGCCCCGTGACCTCCGGCGGCGGCCTTGGCGGCCAAGTGGGCAGCCGTGGCCTGAGCGACCTCGGGGGTGTCTACGACGCGACCGTCGGGTCCCAGGGGGGCGGCTCCATGGGCCCATGCGCCCTGACCGGCCCAGGTTACAGCGGGAGCGCCCCACGCTCCATGTCCTCCATTCCACTGTCCCCAGTCCTGGCTCTCGGCCAGACCCTCTCCCCTCCATTGGCCATCGTCGTTAGCGCCCCACGGGTTGCCGGCAACTAGTGCCCCCATGCACAGGAAAGTGGCAATAAACTATAACAAGAGAAACATAAATGACTTTATAAACACAAATGTAGACAGGTGAAACAATGTAATGTTTTTATTAATTGTTTCGGCATTAACTTTGTGGTAAGACATGTAACAATGATTAAAGAAAACACTTGTTTTTATACCACTTGAATTTTATTAAAGACTACTAGTTGCAGAAGCTAAACTTCCATCATTCAGGTCTAAATAAAAACATGATTTATTTTTTGACATCTCATCAAATATGAAGAAGAATATGGAAGTCTGGGCATTTACGGGGCTGACGACCGTCATAGGCTGGTTTAAGTGAATGACGGTCGTCAGCCCCGTAAATGCCCAGACTTCCATATTCTTCTTCATCTCTGATGAGATGTCAAAAAATAATATGAAAATAACTCCTGTAATTGGAGATAATCTAGATTTTGTGAACAAGTATTTCGACACACTCAAAATGTTGTAAATACATTATTTATTATTCATTAGTTATTATTCAGACCTGAATGATGGAAGTTTAGCTTCTGAAACTAGTAGTCTTTAATAAAACTCAAGTGGTATAAAAAGAAGTGTTTTCTTTAAGCATGTTATGTTTAACAATATTTTTTAGCATCTTAACATAGATGAAGAAAAATATGGAAGTCGGTTCATTTACAGGGCTCATGACATTTTCATCATGTCTTACCACAAAGTGAATGCCGAAACAATAAATAAAATACAATTTATGTAGTAGACTCTTAAAAATCAGTGTTTGATTTTAATATTTAATATACAAATAAAAATTGAGTTCTACAAATTAAACGCCAAATCTTTACAAAAAAAGTTTTTTTTTTAAACGCAGTTCCACTAAAAAATATCATATTACTTTTTGACATCTCATCAAAAAAACCTATCAGCGGAAGCTAAACTGGCAGTGCACAACGGAGTCCTGGTTCCAACTCTAATGTATGGAAGTGAAACATGGAGTTGGCAAAAGAAGGATGAAAGTAGACTGAATGCAGTCGAAATGCGATCTCTCAGAAGAATGTGTAACAAAACGATGTATGATAGATGTGCGAATAGTGAAATAAGGAAGGAATGCAAAGCTGAGATAAGCATTATCGATAAAATTAAGAAAGGTGTGTTGAGATGGTTTGGACATGTAGAACGAATGAGTGAGGAAAGAACGGTAAAACAAATTTATGAGGCGAATGTTAGCGGGAAAAGAAGCAGAGGAAGACCGAGAAAAACATGGCACGGTCAGGTATGCCAAATACTTGAAAGTGGTCAGGTTAGGAGTCGTAACAATCGGCGGGTATGTATGAGGAGATGCATGAACGTGGAAGAGGCGAAGAATGTTTGCAAGGACAGAGTGGTGTGGCGCTCTATTCTCTCTGCCTACCCCTGCGGGGAAGCGGCGTGATGGTTAGTTAGTTAGTTACATCTCATCAAAGATGAAGAAGAATATGGATGTCTGGGTATTTACAGGGCTTACGACCGTCATAGGCTGGTTTAAGTTTTCACTTTCTCTCTAACCCTTATCCGCACCCAATGGTTTATAGGGCACTGCATCGTACAGAAGCAGTGTTATCTTGATCGTTAAATACACGAAGGAAAGGTGGTCAGCCTTCCGCTTCAGGTACCAGTCCAGGGTCATATTAAATAAATATTAGACTGAAAAATCACTAATATTTATTTGGACCCTCTGACCTCAAGCATGGTAGCCTAGCGTGCTGACCATTACACTACGGAGGCGGACAAACCACACTATTCAAATGAAAAATAACAAAGGATATTTTATTTCAATTTATTGTACGTTGTCGTTTTGATTAATTTGTTTACTTTTATCACTTTGAAATGGGTTATTATTTTCAAGCAGTATTTTGTTTGCCCGATAATGAATTTAAACATAAAAAAAATATGTAACGAATCGATATCACGAGAAATATATTAACTATGTTAAGTTAAACCAGTCCCCTGGTACGACAATAAATTGCAGTAAGTATTGCGTATTTATTACGAAATATCGATTTCAGTGCAACAATGTATGATATTATAATACAATTACCATAATTCAAGTGAATAATTTAGTTATTTGGTATTACTCTTTAAAATACTATTTAATAATTATTTTTATTTCTATATTTCATGTTACAAACATTAATTTTTGTATATTTTAAACATTAAATACCACATAGACATAAACTGCGCGTAGGTATGTAATACAATATATCGCTCACTCCTTTCGAGAACGTCATAAATCAAAAATCGTCAATTTCTAGTTGTACATGTTTTCGGAATGCCCAGAAAATGTACTATATCCCAGCAAAAGAGGCATATTTTTAACTTAATATTTACACGCTACAGGGCAGAAAGTGTTATTTTTGCATTTTGAAGAAAAGGTATTGTTTAATTATTTTTTTAAATATACTAAATATTTTTCAAATGGAGAAAAAACCTTCAGGTTTTACCTAAAAAGATCTGTTGCACATTAAAAAGTTCAATAAGTGGCTCGATATTTATTTTTAATACATTGTATTTTATTTTTAAACTTTAAAAACGTTCTCCTGAAAAATCAAGTTTTTTGATTTTAGACGTTCTTGAAAAGAATGAGCGATATGTTTCACCGTAGTATGAAGATAATTGTTTTAATTTTAAAATTTAAAAGAGGAAGAAAAATATATTCAAAAGTAGACAAATCTGTGTTTGACTAAACAATTAAAATTAAATTAAAATGTAATTCTAAATTAAACGCCAAATTAATACAAAAAAATTATAATCCTTATCCGCACCTAATGGTGCATAGGGCACTGCATCAAATTGACCCAGTGTTATCTTGATCATTACTTACATGAAGGCAAGGTGATCACTCTTGCGCTTCAGGAACCAGTCCAGGGTAATATTAAATAAATATTACAGTGTTAAATCAGTAATATTTATTTTCCCCTCCCCCCCTGGGAATCGAACCCGGGACCTCCAGCACGGTAGCTAAACACGCTGACCCTTACACCACGGAGGCGGACAAATGAAGAACAAATTAATAAATCAATGAAGAAAAACACGATAAACTGTAAAAAGTAAAGAGTATAAAAATTAAATATGTATTTTTAAAAAATTAAGAGAACGAAATATACAAATTGTTTTTAAACTTTGGTTTTTGATAGAGGTGAATGTAGATCCGAGTGCAAAATATTAGTAAATGGGGAGATTTTGGAACCGGTAGATGATTTTGTACATTTGTGTAGTATGTTTTCTAGGGATGGAAAGATTGATTAAGACATAGAAAGAAGAGTTAATTCTGGAAACAGAGTAAATGGTGCACTAAAATCAGTTTTAGTAAATAATCTACCAGCGAAAGCTAAACTGGCAGTACACAACGGAGTCCTGGTTTCAACCCTTATGTATGAAAGCAAAGCATGTTCCTAATCAAATGTCTTAAAAAAAGTGTTTTAATTTTAATCAAAATAAAAATAAATCGTTAAACTAGTTTTATAATTATTATGTTATAAACCAGTGATTCCCAAAGTGGTCTATATCGACCCCCAGGGGTCTATGACAACTTTGCAAGGGGTCTATGTTTTAATTTGAATTTAAAATATAAATGTGTGAAACCTAACATGTGTGGTTCAAAGTGAGTAACACTACATATACCGGCTGTCAAAAATACATTTGAAATTAATGAATTTGATAAAAATCAATATCAGATAAGGCAAGGGGTCTACGAGATAAAAGAGTTTGAGAACCTCTGTTATAAACTATAAATGGTCTTTTATTTAATAAAAAGCCATGTAGACAAATGAGTGTGAGAAAATTATATGTAATAAAAAGTAATCATATTTCGAAAAAACAATCAATAAGGTTATTTAGGTTTCATGTAATTTACCATAAATACTATTTTAAACCATGAAAAGCATGTTAATTAATGAGTAAGAATAAACTGTTAACAAACGAAAAATAATTACAATCCAAAAATACAAACAGTTTGTAATTCACCTTTGACTGAGAACATTTGCAGTTCTCAAAACAAGTCGTGTTGACTTTACTAAATTCAAAGATGTGGTCTTAAGCTTGTGCATGTGTTTTATTTTTATATTTAAAGCATCATGTTTTCCAACTTTATGCTAATATAATATTATAAATGTAATAATTAGGTAAAAAATACAATAATTAATAAAAAAATTTTACAATTATGTTGAAAACTATTATTAAAAAATTAGAAATATATGTATATCAGTGTTAATTCTTTTTATTTTACCAGGCATTTGAATATGTGACACTTTTAAAATTATTATGAAACACATTTAAAAATTGCATCAGATCAGTTATATGGTACATATATTAAAACATTAGGAGCTTTATATATGTAACCTCCATGAAATGCAAATTAATAAAGACGTTTATTCAAACCTTACGATGCGTATGCATGAATACGGTATGAACCAAATTGAATCTAGTACACGGTTTTATTTAAATTTCGTATGTCACATTTGTAATTTAAATGAAGAATTAATTTTATGTGAGAATACTTTTAAAAGTACCCATATATAATTTCAATTGACATATAAAAAGCCATTTCATCATACTTAAAACTGATACTATAACTTATGTGTAATTATTATTAAATTTACTACTTAAATTCATTCCATGTAATTTCATTTTGCAAGAAAAAAAATATAAATCGCGATTTCAACCCCTGTCTTGATATGTGTAACATAAAATTATGTCTAGCCTTCCACCAGTCTGATACTGTTGGTAACGACATTAAAAAATACATGTGGAAATGTGGTTATTATTTTATTGTATAAAAAAATGATTGATTTTTTTGTGTACAAATTTAGTATTTTAGACAAGAAGGCTTTTAAAAATTTAAATATACAAATATAAAATTTAAATGTCAGATCAAAAGTAAAAAAACGAAAACTACTTAACAATTAAACAGTTGAGTGCAAGTACCGTAATAAGAAAAAAATATGCATATATTTATGTAAAAATTCTTCCTTCCTAAATAATTATGCAACTTTATGCAATTTAAATTCTACTTAGATGTTTTTTTTTGTTTTAATTATATTATGTTGGACATTCCTAATCATTGATAATTTTATCAGTGCCTTTATATTATATAATTAGGTAGTCATAAAGTAGATTCTGTTTTTATTGATTTGAACCTGTAATATTTATAAAAAATCCCTTTTTGCCTAGTTTATTTTAACTGAAATTCAAACCAATCACTTCCACAACAAAACTAAAAAAATACATGAAAAATAAAATCGAAAACACAAAATTTAATATTTTTTCTTATACGAATAATAAAACTATAACAGATTGATTGCTTCTATTAAATCAAGTGAATTTTCTATTTTAAAAAGGAATAATTTAAAAATACAAAGAAATAATTTGGTGAAAAATAATTTAAAAGCACTCACGATTGGGTTCATGTTGTTTGTGATACGTTAGCCTTTTCAGTGATGAAAACTGCTTATGGTTTTCAGATCATACTGCGAGCTTTTATATTCAACCGGGAAATGCGTTGTGGAGGGGATAAGGACATTCCGGAAGCGTAAACATTTACTTTACATCCTTAAAAACGTATCGAAAATGAATCCCGCACTTAAAAAAGCTCGGACCATTTTGAAGACGTTTAAAAATCCTTTTTAAAACGCTTGCACAATTTCAGTAATGTGTCTCTTGCCGTCTTTTCTCCCCACCCAATTTATGCAGAGATAATATAATACACTTGTTTAAGGAAAACATCTATTGGAATCGAAGAACGAAGTAAAAAGGTAAGTATCAATGTATCCTTATTGTACTACAGGTAATTATGATAGTCTAGCCGTTTTGATAATGTGTTGTGTTTTCTCAGCGCTCTAGATATTTGTTACTTGGTCGAAGATTGAATAATCTATGAATTAAGGTCTCCAGAAGGTATGTATTGACTATTTCAACACTTTCGTTTGTAGATTTGCTGGAGTAACTGCGTGTGTTATTAACCAAAAAGCTCTTATGATATCCTGTTACTTTAAATGCTTAAATTAAATCTTTTTAATTTTTTAATCGATCAAAATTAATAATTTCGGAGATTAATTCTAAATATGAGATTTTTTATTTATTTATCCTGTATTTTAGAGCAGTATTTTTATTTTTATTTTAAACCTCAATTTAAGTATTAAGGTTTGCAATGAAATTTAGTGTCTATTTTTGTAGTGAAGTGATACACTCATTTGGCTATCATGCTGGAGGTAATGGACTCGATTTTCAGAGGGTCAAGATAAATATTACTATTTTTTTAAACTAATATAATTTAATTCTGGACTGATACCGAAGTCGCAGTTTTTTAAAAGATGGGAGCTGCATTTATTATTTACCTCGCTTTTTATGTACAAGGAATCATCATACAGTGGATTTTTGTTTATTCTAGCTAAAAAAACGTGTTTTTTTATTTGTGTTGAGAACAGGAGGGATAAACAAGTGTGGGGCAATCAGGAACTTCGTAGCCTTTGCTCATTGATGGGAGGAAACCACGTTAAACTCCTCAGGAGAAGACGGACTGTTAATTGTCTTCAACAGGCCTTCCTTTCCATTAGAAGAGGGTTCGGCATTTTGTGTCCTAGCTTGGTTTATGATATCAATGTCCTTCAGTATTTTTATCATGAATAATATGATACCACCTCTCATGAGAATTCCTTATGAACTAACAAAATAAAATGCAGGATTGATCACCTTGATTTCATATAATAAATGATGTATTTAAAATTGGATTAATTTTATACAGTGACTTATGCACCATCGGCTGCGGATAATGGTCAGAAGTAGTAGTAACGATGAAATTAAGAACGTTTATTTTGCAATCTATTTTTATTTGATATTATTACGTTCGGATATAGGTATACCATGGGTTTCAATACATGTAGGTTTAATATATATTTTTAGTACGTCTTCTCTTGTGTTTCCGTCACATTGAAGGACATTTTTATTGTTTGAAAAATTTATGAATGTTGGCGAAATTATTAAACAATAAATTAGATATTAATTTCTTGTTTTATCAGTCAATTTACGAGGCGTGGTGAATAGTAGGCACGTATATCACCATATGAACTGTCAACTAAGAGACATCTGCGTGTAATAAATTGTTTGAATTTTTCATCGATGGAAAATGAAGGCCGAAAAATGAGATACAAAGGTGGAATAAATTAACAAAAAATATTTTAACAAGAGATTATGTGTGTGCTGCATAAAGGTATAAAAATAACACAAAGTTAAAAAATATACATATTTTTAAATACATATTTATGACTGAAACCAATTTTACAACAAATATGGCATTATTTGAAGGTAGTATCATATTTTTTATTAATATCTCAATACATATGAGGAAATTTATTTGAGGTGGAAATAAAGAAGTCTGTACATTTACAGAGCTAACAATCTGTAATTGGCTGGTTAAAGCAACCACTTTTTACAAAGTGTAATATACACCATTCTACCCATGATTGAATCAAATGAATTTTCGTAAATATGCATATATCTTTTCAATTAAACTTGTATTTTTGCCTAATTGAAGAAAATAAACTCCATGTTACTTCGTCAGCGACATTTTTATATGATTCATTTCTCAATAGTTTGACAAACACATACCACTAAAATATTAGATAGTTTGAGCGCTAAATGAGTTATTGAAAAAAATTATTTATATATATAATAGGAAAACTTGGCACAATCAGGTGTGTCAAATACTTGAAAGCGGCCGGGTCAGGAGTCATAATAATCGTCGAGTATGTATGAGGAGATGCATGAATGTAGAAGAGGCGAAGAATGTTTGCAAAGACAGAGTGGTGTGGCGTTAGATTCTCTCTGCCTACCCCTGCGGGGAAGCGGCTTAGTGGTTAGTTAGTAAGTTAGTTACATTTGTTTAAATATATACAAATATTTATACACACCTGATTTTTTTTTGCAAGTTACTTTCATGAATACTTCCTTTTTATTTAATGTTAAGTTCTAAGAAAATGATTATTGTTTTTTTTTCTAAAGAATACAATAAACAAAGCAAATATTGTGTATTTTATTCTAACAACGTTACATTTTCTATACAATACAAATGAAACCCAACTTATATCCGTTTAAAAACAATATCAATAATGGAGTGTAGGGTTGCCCAAAAAATTCCAAATCCCGAGATCCGGGTTGAGATATTTTCTGTATTCGGGATGCTGGGATTTTTGCTGATATTTAAAAAGATTCTCAAAAAGATCGTCGGCTCTAAAATATAATTTCTCTCACCAAATGGTGCATAGGGCACTATATAAGACGAATAAATCCGTCAATGTACTTTTTTAATATGTACAATAAGTTTTTTTTCTTCTTCTTCTTCATCTTGTTGTAGGCCTTGTGGCCTGTTTTAACGATGGATTAGCTTCTTGCGATGTCGATTCCCAGCTATCGACCCATCTTTGGTGGTCTGCCCGGGAGTCGTCTACCACGGGGTTGGCCGTACAGTGCGAAGTGGGGGGAGTCTGGATGACCATTCTTCTCACATGTGCATACCATTGCCTCCATTGATATCGATAAACGCCAGGATCAGGGATATATGCGAGATCGAAGATGTCGTAAGGAAAGGCTACAAGAAGTTAAATAATGTATGGAAGACACGTATTTATGGCAGCCAGTGGGGTGCACAGAGAATTAATTAGGATGGGCATTAGAGGTAGGTAGTATGGTAATAGATACTACATACTAGGGTAGGCAGTAGATGTAGGTAGTAAGGTAAGCTGGTACTATTTAGTAAGGTAAGGTAGGTACTGGTTGCGTGTTTATATGCCACGCGGGTAAGTTAGGATAGGCACTGCTTTTCTGCCTATATGGAATGCACGCCCCTGATGATAGCGTATGACAGAGCGATCTATAAATACCAATATTTCGATATTTTACATTTTGCAATGTCAAAATGTTAAAATAAAAGGAGAAAATTCAGGTTTGTGAACAAGTATTTGGACACACTCAATAAAAGTTGTGAAATATTTTATCGATCATATAAAGGTATACAACGATAACTACTAAACTATGGAATGAAGATTGATATTGATACACGTATTTTATTTGAACATTTTAAGAATGCATAAATTTATATTAATGGAGATTTTCAACCATATTAAGACATCGTTTAAAATTGTTATCCTCCGTAAACCGGTTGTTTGAATTACTTATAGTGTTAAATGCTCATTTATTGACAAAATTAAAATAAAATGGCCATTCCATAAGTGTTACCTATTGACAGGTAACATAATTGAACAATTTTATGGTAATATGACTTGTTAACATATATTTGACGTGAAAAATTACAATATTAAGTGATACGAGTTAAATATTGTTTTTTCCTTCGCTATTCCTTCTTTTTTTTTTATTTAAAAAAGATGCAATAGTAAAAAAATTTTAAAATACCCATAAAATGTATTTTTTTTACAAAACTCTTAAAAAAAGTATTTTTTAAGAGTGCCGAATTATATATTGAACGCAATGGATTGTTGGATCTTTGCTATTAGTTCTTTATTTTCTTTCATTTTTTGCTATTCTTTTAATAGCAAAAAATTGCTATAAATGCCTATAATATAAAAAAAAACTTGTGTTTTAGGTTAGTATTATTTGTTTACAATATTTTGAGAATGCCGAATCATTTATTTGATGCTTTGGGTTGTTGTTTTCTTCGCTATTCGCTCTTTTTTTAAATTTCTAATAATTTGCAATAGCATAACAAAGCTTTTTACTTATTTCTGTTACATTTTTTAAATCTTCGATTTCGGTCAAAGAAATTGGAATTTTTAATATTAATGTTTTTCAAATCCTTTCTCTAACTTAACAGTGCATAGCATACTGCATCACATTGTTATATCGATCGTTAATTACATTATGACAAAGTGATCAGGTACGCGTCCAGGGTGATATAAAATAATTATTACAGTGTTTTTTTTGTTAATCATTTATTTTAACCCCTCTAAGAATATACTCAGGGACCTCTTAGTAAGATGGACAACCGCGTTTACCACTACACTACGGAAGCTGTTAGAATTAGATTTTTTTTTTATAAACATAATTTAAAAAAAATAAATTATCATGAACATTTTTTATAGAATCTCTGATTTGTACCTACGAAAGACATATCGCTCAAATCCTTTCAACAACGTCATTTATAAAAAAACTGGATTTTTGGGAGATCGTTCTTAAAGTTTAAGAATATAATGAAATGTATCAAAATAAATATCAAGCCACTTATTGATATTTTTACTGTGCAACAGATCTTTTTAGGTAAAACCTGAATGTTTTTTCTCCATTTAAAAAATATTTAGTTTATTTAAAAAAAAATTGAGCAATAACTTTTCTTCAAAATGCAAAACAACACTTTCTGCCCTGTAGCGGGTAAATATTAAGTTTAAAATATGCCGTTTTTGCTGGGATGTACTTAGTACATTTTTTAGACATTCCGAAAACATGCACAACTGAAAATTTACGATTTTTGAAATATGACGTTGTTGAAAAGAGTGAGCGATTTGTATTTTTCAGTTATAAAAAAACCTTTGTTATACCTACGAAAAATGCAAAATATTAATAATAAAAATGATTGACGGTTGAAATATGGATCAAATACCCATTGTTATAGAATAACATATGTGAACACCTGCGGTGTTTTTACTACTTTAAAATTATTTAATTTCAAACGTTAAATAAAGTGAACAGGCCTCTAAGGTTCAAATGGCATATTTATATTACATTATGTAACGTACAATGAGAAAAAATCATAAACTTATGGTTTTAAATAATCGATACTGATAATAGTCGTTGTAACATTATTACATTAAAAAGTTAACATGTATTTCGCTAGATGGCAGTCAAATTAAATGGGTTTATTTTTTCTTATTTTGGGTACGGTTCCTAATGTCGTGTATGGGTTTATGTCATGTCTCCTATTATCGAATCAATTTTTTCATCCATTGCGTCAAAGATTTTCACTAGACAGGCTCCGTGGCGTAGTTGGGTAGACGCTCGACTGCGAAAGTATCGCTAGGGGTTCAATTCATGCCAATTGCAAAATGAATTATTGAAGAGAAAAAAATATTTACAATATTTTGAGCGTATCCAAATACTTGTTCACAAATCTGGATTAGCTCCATTTATAGGAGTTGTCTCAACAAAGATGAAGAACAATTTGAATTAATTCCCATATTCAAGTACAAATTGCCTGGAATTTTGATACATATTGTAATATAAAATACATTTGTTTTTATAAAAAATAATATAAACAACAACATACAAACATATGGTATTATTTCATGAAATTGTGTTAAAAAAACAATGAATTTAAGGGAATTAGTACTTAAATTCATATTATTAACTTAAATCTTATTATTTTTTGAAATCTCAACAAAGATGAAAAAGAATATGGTAGTCTGGGTATTTACTGGGCTAACGACCGTCATAGGCTGGATTAAATGATCATTTTACACACGTGTAACATTCACCAATAATACCCATGATTGACAACTACTCTACTTAAATTCTTGGAACATCTATATATATTGTTCAAATTCGAAACATCACTAGGATTTCACTAGAGACAACTATGGTGAGATGAAAGAAGCGAAAGAAAAAGGATTACAATCACATACATGAGAAACGCTAGAAAATATCCTTTTTATTTTACAATTTTTATGTTTTGAATATTGAAAGCATTTACTTTGTGGATCATATTGATATAAAAATATTTTTAGCTTTTTATTTGATCAGTTAATTTATTTTAACATTTATAACATTTTGAGTGTGTCCAAATACTTTGAGATGAAAATGTATATAGATATTACCATAAAGTAGCTGCCGAATCAATTGATGAGATTTAAAAACAGAAGATCGTATTCAAAATTAATTAATAAGCTTAATTATTTAATTACTATTTTTTAATCAAATTTCCTATAAGTTAAAACTTTACACAACATGGAACAGAATCAAGATTAACTTGTTTAATTTAAATAAAATTTAAACATAACACTCCACTTATAATAAAAAGTTGATTTATTATGGTAACACCCACATAATTTTTACCTTCTTTATTTCAATACCTAATTTATTCTTCCATAAACTAGTACAATGCGTTTTTTAACACGCAAAACCTTTATTTTTAGAGCCTTGTCGGCAGGTAGGATAGTAAGAAAAGGGAGGTAGATCCGAAAAATACATCACAAATGTTGTTCAACTCTGGGTGAGTTGAACAACATTTGTGATGTATTTCTGTTTTTAATTCTCATCAATTGATTTGGCAGCTACTTTATGGTAAAATCTATACATTTTCATCTAAGTTTTACTCTATAAATTCATTCCATTTCATTCGAACCCTTATCCGCACCCCAATGGTGCATAAGGCACTGCATCATATAAACGCAGTGTTATCTTGATCGTTAACATACGAAGGAAAGGTTATCAGCCCTCCGCTTCAAGTATCAGTCCAGAGTAATATTAAATAAATATCAAAGTGAAAAATCACTTATATTTATTTGACCCCCCCCTCTGGCAATCGAAACCGGGACCTCCAGAACGGTAGCCGAGCGCGTTGACCTACAATACGAAGGCGGACCCTATAAATACTGACATCTTAATTAGGTTGAAGAAGAATATGATCTAGGTATTTATAGGTTTTGTGACCTATCGCAAGCTGGTTAAAGTGATCTCTTTATATAATTGTGACTATTCGACCCATGGTTAAAAACCACGCTACTCAAATTTTTGGAGCATGTTTATACATACTTATATGTTATAATAGCATGTTCTTTCATATGACTTCCTCCAGCATCTATGGATGAGTTGAAATTTATTGACTTGCGCATATGGCGTTTGATAATGATGCTGAATGCATCGAAACACTTGTGATAATTGATTTCAAGTAAAAGTGATATTTACCAAGTTTCTACTGTCATAAAAATGAATAATAGAGGGTGACAATTTAAAATATTATATTGGTAAAGTCATCAACTCCATTTTTTCACATAAGGGCAAGGATGATAGAAACGAGAGAAAAGTAATGATGATGAGACGAGAGATGGTTCTTAAAATTCATTTTATTCTACGAGTTTCGTTTTTACCCATGCGTTGAATCTAACGATATTTCATCAAAGAATTGTTCGATGTTCATGAATTAAATTTTGTTATAATCTTTAGTTAAACTATTTCGAATAACAAATGAATAAAATTTTACTAACGCAACTATATTTGATGACTTTGTAAGGAAATTATCGAATATCCATTATTATTTATTTCAATTTTACATTTCTTGTCCATGCAAAATCCTCTCATAATTCCTTCAAGTAAGATATACATATTTTCTGTACGAAGGCTGTTTTTCAGATTTACATTCATACATCTAGGTATAAGATAAATCAAATTCTTATAGTGATTTGGAAATGCTAGTAAAAGTGGGACATATTTGTAAATCGTTTAGTTACACGTAAAATAAAAAGAGTAGGGTTTTTTTTTAATTTTCGATTTATTTCGAGATGCTATACGTTAAATATTAAATATAAAACAAAAGCATTATGACTTGTGGTGTATAAAATACACCCAGATTACTCAAAGAGGTTCAAAGAGTCGAAACGTGATCGTTGAATAAAATAGTGTTAATAACAAGAAAAGGATTGGGAAAGAAGGTAAGAGTGTGGGAAGGTGAAAATACGAGTATTTACACGGGGAAAATTACAACTACAATAACACGAACTGCAGGGTCTTCACAACTCAGAGTGGGTAGAGTTGATCTATTTGGTGGTGGATGCTTAATAGTGGTAGGCACCATGAGCAGCGTGGGCCTTGGCGGCGAAGTGGGCGGCCTTGGCGTGGGCGACCTCGGGGGTGTCTACGACCTGTCCATCATGTCCAATAGGGGCGGCTCCGTGGGCGTAAGCTCCATAGGATCCGTAGGCGAGGGAGCCATAGAGACCGGATCCGTGGGAAGCGGCGGCCTTGGCGGCGAAGTGGGCAGCCTTGGCGTGGGCGACCTCGGGGGTGTCTACGACGCGACCGTCAGCTCCGATGGGGGCGGCTCCATGGGCATAAGCGCCATAGTAAGCGGGAGCGGCGGCGTAAGCTCCATAGATGGGGCTGGAGTAAGCGAGGGGAGAGTAGGCTCCGTGGGTGGCGGCGGCCTTGGCGGCGAAGTGGGCGGCCTTGGCGTGAGCGACTTCAGGGGTGTCGATGACCTGACCGTCATGTCCCAGAGGGGCGGCTCCATGGGCGTAAGCTCCGGCGTAGTGGGCTCCATATACAGAGGGGACAGCGTAGGCAGAATACACAGCAGGGGTGTAGGCAGAGTAAACTCCATGGGCACCGTTGGTGGCGGCGTTCTTGGCAGCGAAGTGGGCGGCCTTGGCGTGGGCGACCTCGGGGGTGTCTACAACTTGACCGTCATGTCCAAGAGGGGCGGCTCCATGAGCGTAGGCACCGGCGTAGGCTCCGGCGTAGTGTCCGGCGTACACAGCGGGGGCTACAGAGTAGCTGATGGCAGGGGCGACGGCGTAGTTGATGGCGGAATAGGGGATGACTCCGTAAGAGCCATATCCATGGTCGTACTGGCCGTAGTCTTGGCTTTCGGCCAGACCTTCACCCCTGTATTGTCCATCATCTTGTCCATAATAATGGGCAGATGCGGCTCCCAGGCACAGAAGGGTTACGAATAACTGTAAGAAAGAAAATAGGATTATAAAAAGGTGAATAATTAAATACACATATATATATATATATATATATATATATATATATATATATATATATATATATATATATATATATATATATATATATATATATATATATATATATATATATATATATATATATATATATATATATATATATATATATATATATATATATATATATATATATATATATATATATATATATATATATATATATATATATATATATATATATAAAATACTGTTTTTGGATACACTGGATATAAAACGTAATTTTGCAACTTGTAAATTGAATTTATTTGAAATTTTGGCTGACTTCAGTTGAGAATTTATGAAGAATAGTTTTTTTTAAAGAGAAATATTTGTGTTTTTATTATTCACTTAAATATTTAAATTTTATACTATTTCTGTGAGCCTAAGCGGCTCATTATTAGAAATAGGTATCAAATTGTGGTAGAGTGGCTTCGAACTATGAAACTCTGACTCAAGAGCCCGCTACACTAACCATGAGACCACAACCCGACACATCTAATAAATTCTCCTATTCTTTTACTTTCTTATGAAAACAAACATGATTGTTTCCAAAAAAAGTACGAATAATTTATTGATTTAAATCACACTGCGCAGATTTTTTTTTATCAATTTACTCTAGATATTGTCAAGAGGTAAGTTATCATATCATAACCAAGGTTGTTCATAAAACGTTAAGAAATATTTCCGACCTTACTCACTGCATAATTATTTATTAATATTTGGTTCAATGGCAGTGAAATTAAACGAATTCCGATCATTACTCTTGACGTGACCATTTAAAACATTATATAAAACGGATCTACGATTCATGGTTGACAACAAGATTTTAAAATTGAATTAGATACCGGTTTAACGATTAGTCAGTGTGCTAATTGATTTTTTTTATTATGATTTTGGTTGTTTCTATTTAATTTTTATAAGATTAAATTTATTATTAGATTAAAACCAATATTTTTAGCTTTTCCACTTTTTTTTATTTGACCAGTGACCGGGTTTCGTCGTTACCGACATCATCAGACTGGTCTGACCAGTCTGATGATGTCGGTAACGACGAAACCCGGTCGCTGGTCAAATAAAAAAAAGTGAAAAAGCTAAAAATATTGGTTTTAATCTAATAATAAATTAAAAATGCAATTCCATCACGAAGTGTCAGTGGATAATATAAATCTATTAAATAAGATTAAATATTTTTCATATTAAATTTAAAATTTACTGGTCTGACCAGTCTGATGATGTCGGTAACGACGAAACCCGGTCGCTGGTCAAATAAAAAAAAAGTGAAAAAGCTAAAAATATTGGTTTTAATCTAATAATAAATTAAAAATGCAATTCCATCACGAAGTGTCAGTGGATAATATAAATCTATTAAATAAGATTAAATATTGTTTATATTGAATTTAAAATTTACTCATTAAATATGTACCAACTTTGCATATTTTTTTTGCGATATCTTTGTTTTGATGCATTTAACATCATTGCAAAACACGATATGAAATGTTTTAAAAGACGTGATGTAAAAGATTTTAAGAAATAGTGGTATTGTCCATGTGGAATTGAAATGAAAAATAAAAAACCAGTAAGTGACTGCCGAATCAATACATTTAAAGTAGGTATATTTAAAACCGAGAAAATTTCTTATTTCATGTACAATTTTAATCCCAAAATTATGATCAAATTGACAAACGAGAAATTCAAGTGTGTATTTTAATAAACAGATTTTTTACACATGAAAAAATTAAATATTCGCAAATGTCGATACAATTTTCAAGTGTGACGAAAATTCATGAAATATCGTAAATATATCACTTTTGTATTTAAAAAAATCCTTACGTATTACATATTACGAAATGAGAAAATAACAAAATAACAAGCACCATTAAGATAGTTTTCACGAAAACGTAGCTATATAAATTATCCAAATTGATTTTTTTATTATTTATTATTATTAACATAAAACGCGAATACGAGATGAAAAATTATTTTAATTTATTTAATTTATCAAAAATGTTCACAGGTATGTGTAAACTGAAAACAGTTTGAATCCTGTAATTAATTTACTATAACTAAAACAAAAAGGACATCAAAAATAAAATTGTTTGTATTTGCACTATTTTAAATGATTTTATTACAAAATTGACCACAGCAGAAAAAAACATACATTTTTTAAAAATTGGGTAAATCTTCGGGTATTTTGGGCTCAACGTTTAAGGTTCTACCATCGATTTGTCCTGATTTGTATTTCAAATACAAGCCGCTAGAGCTTATTTGAAAAAAGGTATAAAGATTTTGAAAAATATTTATGAATTTCTACATTTAAATATTTAAAAAAACATCTTTGTTTTAGTTGTTCAACCGATGTACTGACAAAAAAATATTGTTAAAAAGTAAATTTAAATCGCTTCGTAAATTTAATTTGTGTTGTATGTCGATTAGGTAAAAAACCAAACAAACGTGTGTTTTTATCCGTATGATCAAAAATGATATATATATATATATATAAAAAAATGAACCGAAGTATTTTTAATGATAAAAAGTTGACTGCGTCTGTAATCTACCAATATCTAATGTCAACGTTAGATAATATCAAAAACTTACCAGAGAGTTCATGATTGTCTTGTATGAGCCTTTTCTGCGGAGAAAACTGCTTGTGAACTAAAGGGGACAGACCACAGCCTTTATACTAAAAGCGAAGCCTACTGTGGGAGGGATGGAATAATTACTTAAGAACATCAAAAACACCAGCACAAATAAATATATATGCAGAATAACTAAGCGGCTAATTGGAATAAAGGCAAGGTCGAGATTTCTAGTTCATTCAACGATATGTTTTTTTTTATAAGCAAATTTTTGACGGATAACCCACAATGACTAAGTCGCAGTTTGTGGTCAAGCTTCCTTGACAAGTCAATCAATTTTGAATTCAGGATTAGATCGTATTTAAATGCGTTAAAATTTAAAGAGTTTAAAGTTAATCTTTTGTCAAAAGATTACATTTATGGGAAATACCAATCCTAAGTCACTCTATACTCATTTTTGATAAGTTTAAAATATTACTATTAAGTTTTGAATATTGAAAGCATTAACTTTGTGGATCATATTGATATATTATTTCCTGAAGAGGGTAACAGGTTGTTGCCGAAACTAGTTGGTTAGTAAAAATGTGAGTGGATCAGAACACAAAGTATTTTTTATTTCTCGAAATAATATATTACTACTACCACTACCATTTGAATATTCCTGATGAGGGTAGGTGCACCGGATAGAACGCCACATTCGTATATCCCGATATTAATTTATCATTGTATTATTTATTGATTCGGCATTTACTTTGTGGAATGACATGTTGATTATTTTTTTTAAATTAAACACTTGAATATACTACATACTTAATGAGTTTTATTTATATATACGACTAGTTTCGAAAACTTACAGTTGTTTTCATCTTCTGATAAAAATTCTAACTAATTTTAATGAAATTAAAATTAAACTTATTTTAATTTTAAAAATATAAATATATATCATTGCATAAATAGAACCTTATTTGTTATGCTTATCGAAATATTGTTAAAAACCATTTAAATTTTAAAAAAAAGCTTTTTTATTCTTTTTTATCTATGTTGATATATCAAATCATTTTAATATGTCATAGATAAAGAAGAATATAAAAGTCAGGGATTTATAGGGCTTATGATCTGTCATAGGGTGGTTATGCGATCACTTTAAAAACGTGCAATATTCACCATGATTGACAACTACACTACTCAAATTTTTGGAACTCCTACATAGATATATGACCGATCTCGTGACATATGAGTTTACGACAGCCATCTCTGTTGGATAGAGGAAAGCTTATATTAAGCAGAGACCCTTTTATTTGTATGCATTATTATAAACAAATAATAGCGTAAATTAAAATTTGTATGCACCAGCCTATGACAGGTCATAAGCCCTGTAAATATCCACACTTCCATATTCATCTATGTTGAGATGTCAAAATGTAAAAATAACTCCTCAGTGGACAAAATCCACATTTCGCTCACTCCTTTCAACAACGTCACATATCAAAAATCGGCAATTTTAAGTTGTGCATGTTTTCAAAATGCCCAGAAAATATACTCTATCCCAGCAAAAGCGGCATATTTTCAACTTAATATTTACCCTCTACAGGGCAGAAAGTGTTGTTTTTGCATTTTGAAGAAAAGGTATTGTTTAATTATTTTTTTACATACCCCAAATATTTTCCAAATGGTGAAAAAATATTTAGGTTTTACCTAAAACGATCTGTTGCACAGTAAAAAGATCAATAAGTGGCTTGATATTTATTTTTAAAACATTTAATTATATTTTATAACAAAAAACTCTCCTGAAAAATATAGTTTTTTGATATATGACGTTGTTGAAAGGAGCAAGCGATTTGTGAATAAGTATTTGGACACATTCAAAATATTAAAATATCAATTATACTTACTCATCTGTCATAAAGCTCTCAAAAATAAGGTTGAAAAATGCGTTGTAATACTTGTTATTGCAATAATACGCCTGAAACAAAATATTTTTTGTTGTATTGAATATTTTAGTTTTTTCTACATTGTCCATTATATGAACAGTGGCATTTACGAAGCATGTTTGACTGTATTATTCAATTAAATTACGCACGCATTAATCAATTATTCTTTAACAATAAATTATAAATGCATATCTGATTAAATAATACCATCCGAAATACAAAATGATATATAAATTACTTACAGGGCAGTATTAAAGTGGACCATGTTCACTTTATTTCTTTGTGAGGAATAAGAATGTTTTTGAAAATTTAAATGAAACCTATGTATGTATGGAAGTGAAGCATGGAGTTAGTAAAAGAAGGATTAAAGTAGACTGGATTTAATCGAAATGCAATCTCTCAGTGCAGCAAAACGATGTATGATAGATGTTTGGATGGTGATATAAGCAATTAATGAAGGCTGAGATAATCACTATCAGAAAGCAACTGTTTTCAAATGAGTTTTTAAGAAAGTTGAAAATGTTTGTAACTTGAGAATTTCATTGAACAATTTGAAGGAGACATTTTTCCAAACAAACTAATATGTAATTAATATGTAACATAGTTTTGAAATCACTAAAATATTTTATTAGAATATAATAATAATCTCCACCGGTTTTGAAGCTAACCGCTTCTTTATCAAGTGGTTTTTTTATGTTGATTGGCAGTCACAGTCAAAAGGTATCAGGGGTGATGAGCGATTAGAAAGATATTTAATAACGGACTTTTAATCGGTTAGCTTCGGAACCGGTAGACATTATACTTATGTTGTAATAAAATATTTATAGTAATTTCAAAACAAAAGTACATTTTAATTATAAAATGGAAAAACACAAAGTTAGTGCTTCAAATATAAATTATAAACTAATATGTATTGTATATAATACAACATTTTGAGTGTGTCCAAACGCTTGTTCACAAATCTGGATTATCTTCAGTTATTTTTAGATGTCAAAAAAAAATTAAATTTATAATGATAGGTAATACCACCATATCTTAAATTCTATTGTGACACGTGTTTCGATGTGTTCCGGATCATTTTCAAACATCGTAATACGGTGTTGATTTAGCTGTAAGGGAACTTAATGAAGGAGAAAGTTAAGTATACTTGATGGATTTTGTTTTTTAAATCGATTCTTCTATGAAGTAGCATCTTCAGAAAAAAAATATTACATTATAATTTATATCCAACCACGACAAACAAATACAACAATTACTTCGTAAAATTTACTATAAGTAATTAAAAACTGATATAATTTTCTAAAAAAAGATACTGTGACATGTATTTCCATGCGTTCCGCATCATTTTCGAACGCTGATGTGGATTGCATCCAAACAAGTGTCACGACAGATTTTAAGAAATGTTGAATTTTGTTAAGTAGATAGTGTTTTAGTATTAATCAGTCTTGATAAAAAAACGGTTAGCTTCGAAACCGGTAGACATTATTCATTTTTCATTTCATTCAAACCCCTTTCCGCACCCCAACGGTGCATAGGGCACTGCATAATATAAACGCAGTGTTATCTTGACCGTTAACACATGAAAGAAAGGTGATCAGCCCTCAGCTTCCGGTACCAGTCCAATGTAATATTGAATAACAGTGTAAAACTCACTTATATTTATTTGACCCCCCCTGGGAATCGAACCCGGGACCTCCAGTACGGTAGCCGAGCCTGGTGACCATTGAATTACAGAGGCGGACATTATTATTAAGTTATAATAAAATATATTAAGTCATTTTTAAAACAAAGTAACATTTTAAGTCATACTTAAATTTAAAATGTATAGATATTATTGCAAAATTACTGCCAAATCAATTAATTAAAAAAATGTATGTATGAAAATGGAGTTGGAACTTTTTTCAGCCCAAACAAATTTGTATCAAGTATCAATATTATTTTCAAGGTGCTATACAATTGAGTACATATATTGATAAATTAAAGGATCAAGTGACATTAAAGCCATTTTTTTCCGAATTCATAAATGAAATGTTATTCTTATAAATCACGAATTGTCAGTATCATTAACCGTTTTTTTATTTTATTTTAATACTGACCACCTTCACACATACTGTCCGTAAACCCACATTCTTCATTCTTTTTTGTTTTATTATTTTATATATTACAAAAACAACATATGAACTATAGCAAACTGATGATAAAACTTGACGAAAGCTTACTTTAAAAAAGAAAAGAATTTATATAATTAAAATAAAGAAGAGGTTTAAAGTTATATGTATATTAGGTAAGAATGAAGACCCCAGTTATCGTAATTGTTTGCAGGTTTGTTATTTAGCAGATACTTACCACCTTAAAAATTTTCTTAATCTTTTCAATTATCTCTTGTTCAGCCTATGTTGAACAATATCTCATTGGATATTGATTTGTTCCATGTGTCTGAAGGAGTTTTCTGAAGCGGGATTCTTCTACACCTTTAGCAATAGTTCTTGCATATTTTCGATTTTAATGTATACGCTTTAATTATTTTAGTTTATAATGTATATGTTAATTGAAAATAAATAAATTTGAAATCGAAATTGAAATTGAAACATTAATTTATTTCCGAAAAACTTTCAGAAAAATAACATTTAATTCTTATGTCTTCATTTTTAATTCTGTCGAACGTGTCACAAGTATCAAGAAATGTCATCATGAAAGAACGCATTTCAACGGCATTCACTCTGCTTTCAACAAACGTATATTTATAAATATTTATATATAAATATATATATATATATATATATATATATATATATATATATATATATATATATATATATATATATATATATATATATATATATATATATATATATATATATATATATATATATATATATATATATATATATATATATATAAATATATATGTATAAAAACATAAATGAGTATAATTTAATTATAAAAATACCAGTTTATGACCACAGATCTTCTCATCAATAAGTAAAAACCAAAATACTTTGTTTTTTCACTTGTGAATGAGAACACGAGTAGTTCTTGAAACACGCCAAGTTTAACTTAAAAAAAAAACAAAAGACTAGTCTTATAAAAGAGTTTTATTTTTGTTATTATATCATCCTATTATTTCAAAAAATTCCGAATAGGTGTATTTTATAACTGAACGTATCTTGATACACGATTCGTGATATTTATATGATGATTTTTAACTACTTCATTTAATAAAACTATGGCCAAGTCACAATAAATAATATAATTTAACATTTCTATGTTATAACTAATTGCATTAGATGTTAATTAATATGTTTAAGTTAAGAGGTTAGTTCCAAGGCATTCACAAATTCAATGCTTTCCTTCTTTCACTTTTCATTGACAAACTTCTCCTTTAATTATAATATAGATATTTTTTTAAAATTCATAATCATACCTTACAAAAATGGTATGTGCCCGCAGTAATCGAGCAAATGACATCACAAGCCGGTTGCTATGCGATTGACCACTAATCTCGTTATATGCAAATATATATCTAATTAAAACACCACGCGTTCATAATTTTTTTTATTAGTATTAATAAGTCTATAAAATATTCGCTCTTATTGGATACACGGTGGGATGAAACATTTGATACTTAAATAATAAAAATGTATCTTTTATATTATAAGCATTATTTACAGGCGCTGCGGCGTAATTTACTGCAAATCTGGCGTCGTGGGTTCGATTCCCGACAGTTGAAAAATAAAATCAAGAAAGATTTATTTTATATTTTTTTTCGATGTGTTTTTCACATTTAGCTTCCTTATTACTTACTATCCTACCCGCAGACAAGCCTCTAAAAGTATATGCTTTGCTTTCCTTAAAAAAATGAAAGTCTGAGCATTTTCATGCCTAAGTCCTGCCATTTGGCTGGCCAAAGCGACCACTTTAACATATCGCTCACGCCTTTCAAGTAAGTTATAAATAAAAAATCGTCATTTTTCAGTTGTGCATGTTTTTGAAAAGCCCAGAAAATGTGCTATATTCCAGCAAAAGAGGCATATTTTAAACTTAATATTTACCCGCTACAGGGCAGAGAATGTCGTTTTTGCATTTTGAAGAAAAGGTATTGTTTTATAATATTTTTAAATTTACCAAATATTTTTCAAATGCATAAAAAACCTTCAGGTTTTACCTGAAAAGATCCGTTGCACAGTAAAAAGTTTAATATGTGGCTTGATATTTATTTTTAATACATTGTATTGTATTTTTATACTTTAATTATTTTATTATATTTTTATACGTTATCCTGAAAAATCAAGTTTTTTGATTTATGACGTTCTTGAAAGGAGTGAGCGATATATCTTTGCGTAATATTTCCCTTTCTGTTCATTATTGAAAATCCATATTGCAGTAATTTTTTAAACCTGTATATATGCAAAGGTCTCAGGATCTTTCACATGTCGGTGCGATTTTCGATACTTTTGAAAATATGGCTGACTGTAGCACATCAGTCGAGAAATAAGTTAAGTATTAGCTTATTCCATTTGAATACGGGTGAGATTCATTCCGAATTAGTCCAGATACATTTTTAATTAGATAGAGTCTGAAACAACATTTTTTTTAATGATTGTATTTTAAACGGTTGATTATTTTCAAAATAAATATTATTTATTATATCAGACACTGGATTATTCACCTAACGGAAGATGACAATACTAAAGCATGTTAACTTGGTCCTTCTATATAAACTTCTTATTTTTTTTTGGACAGCCCTTATATCTTAAATGAAATAATGACTAGCGTGCGTCGAAGAGGTACATATTTGTTTAAAAATATCAAGACATCGTTTAAAAATGTCATAATTAGGCGAAACAATTGTCACTAAATTGATTTCTATATGTTTTTTTAAACAATAAAACACAACTTCATAGACTGAAAAATTCAGTGTTTTATTTAACATGCAATACATAAAACAACGAAAATACTGCTCATATGTTTTGAATCACCGTTTACTTAAAGGCGTGTCCATTGATTTCCGACAATTATTTCCGAATAACCTTGTAGCAAATCAGCTACAAGAGACATGTTATAATTTTTAAAGTAATTAATTATAAATATGCTTTTATCTTTTTTTCTGCTAGATTTATTTTTATTCTTTAAATATACTATTAAATCTAGATATGAGATACAAATTAAATAAAACTTTAGTATAACAAAAAAAACAGTCGATGGGCATCCAAAGACCACATTTTTTCAAGATTTTTCCACATTTTACTAAAAAAAATATTTAAAAAATAAAATTGTTCAAAAATAAACTAGTCCAGAGTGTACTTCATTAATTTAGCCATTAATTTGTGATACCCAAATATATAAAAATTCAACAATAATTGTTGTATTGATAATTTTAGATGTAACATACATAACGGATACGTTTTAGAAAAAAATAATAAATTTTCAATAATTGATTTAGCAGTCACAAATCCATCCATTTAAATTTAATCAATTAAAATTTTACTTAGTAAATACCACTTTTTCTTAAAATCTATTGACACGCGTGTTTCGATGCGTTCCAAATACTATGGTGTTTTAAATTGATGCGGTAATTTTATTAAAATTAGTTTAAAAAAAAAAAAAAAATAATAAAACCCTTATCCGCACCCCAATGGTGCATAGGGCACTGCATCATATAAACGCAATGTTATCTTGATCGTTTTACATATGAAGGAAAGGTGATCAGCCCTCCGCTTCAGGTACCAGTCCAGGGTAATATTAAATAAATATTAGAGTGAAAAAATCACTTATATTTATTTGACCCCCCTTGGGAATCGAACCCGGGACCTCCAGAACAGACCACTACGGAGGCTGACAAAATAAATAAACTTTTTAAATAAATCAGTAAAACTTGGGAAAAGTTTTTTTCCAAGATATAATATATTCTTAGTAGTAACTGTAATGAGATTACTTAAAAAAAAGTATGTAGGAAGGTACCCATTAATAATTATATGATAATATCAGAGTGACCAATTCAACTGTGAGTAAAAAATGTTGTTTCGTTCAACCTTGAAACCGCTACTTTAATATCAAAATTATTCGAGCAATGTGACAAAAGTATGACTCTACATATTATATTACGTTTATTAAATTGATATAGGGGAATGTCTCCTGTGATTGGACAGCTTCTAGCGCCGGACAGCTTCTAGTGCCGGACACTACGATGTGCGATGTAAGAAACTTCTCCATCTGTCTGCATCCGTTTAAGCGGTATTGTGGCTCAGTCTTGTCAAATAGAAAATAAATAAAATATAAGGCATATATTTCTAATATGTATAATGTTACAATGCTTGTGAAGTAATGAAAATATTCATAGAAAAAACTATAAAATTACAGTACAATAGACAGTGTTAAGAGCACGAAATGGCAAAAATAATTGTTTACAACATTTTCAGTGTGTCCAAATACTTGTTCACAAATCGGGATTATCTCCAATTATAGGAGTTATTATCAAGATTCGGACCTCACGTACAAATGAAAGAGTTTCTGCTCAATAAAAAAGTTCTTTTGTCTCACTAATAGATGTCTTTCTAATAGATAGAGTGAAATTCTAGTGATTCAAGCACAATATTTCGAAATTGGAGCGTATTTATAGAACTTCCTAGAATTTGAGTAGTGTGGTTGTCAATCATGGGTAGAATTGGCGAATGTTACACGTCTGTGAAGTGATTACTTAAACCAGCCTATGATGGTCGCAAGCTCCGTAAATGTCCAGATTTCCATATTCTTCTTCAACTATGTTGAGATGTCTAAAAATAATATGAAAAATATTTATCTTCAGTGTGAATTACTGTCTCGTTTAAAAATATATGTCAATATGCAAATATGTATATGATTTTTTACAATTATTATGATAAGTTCCCGTTAAATTTTAAAATACATATCTATAATATGCACATATCGCTCACTTATTTCAACAACGTCATATATAAAAAAAACTTGATTTTTCAGGAGATCGTTATTAATGTTTATAAATATAATAAAATATATTAAAAATAAATATCAAGCCATTTATTAAACTTTTTACTGTGTAACAGATCTGTTTTGGTAAAACCTGAATGTTTTTTCTCCATTTGAAAAATATTTATTATATTTAAAAAAATAATTAAAAAATACATTTTCTTCAAAATGCAAAAACAACACTTCCTGCCCTGTAGCAGGCAAATATTGAGTTAAAAATACACCGCTTTTGCTGAGATATAGTACATTTTCTGGGCATTCCGAAGACATACACAGCTGAAAATTGACGATTTTTAATATATGACGTTGTTGAAAGAAGTGAGCGATATATTTTATATACAAAATTTTTAAAATCATTAAAAATGTTCTAAACTTTTTATAATAATAACCTTCAAGATCCTAAGTGTCTGGGATTAGATCGCTTTCCCCATAATTTGTTTTAACCACAGAAAAAAACTGTATCATGTAAATGTCAAGCCATAAATAAATTTAATTACAATAGACACCAAGCAAGAATAAATTCTGGGATTTCATTTTGTGGTTAGCAAAAATAACGTCAATTTTGAAAAAAAAACAGGTATATTTTAATTGATCAAAAATATTTAATGGAATTGTTGGCAGACATATCATTTGGAATTTATTTGGAATTTGATAACACATATGTAAAGAAGACGTAAATTTAAGATATTAAATATTTATAGCATTATATATTTTTTTTATTATACCTGCGTACAAAAATAAATAATCGATAAAATTTAACACTTACTTGTAATAATATTTTTTGTCAGATTTTAAATTTTGTAAGCATCAAATCAGGAACGCAGGACTGATCACCTGGAGTTCATGATTGCTTAAGTCTTTATATGAATTTAAAATTTAGAATATTATATTTGGTAAATACTTGTTTTTTTAAGGTCATGCATTTCGAATCATTTGTGTCACACGTGTCACAATAGATTTTAAGAAATATTGGTTTTTACAAAGTAAAAATTAATTTAAAAATCGATAGATATTACCACAAAGTGACTGTCAAATCAATTAATGAAATTTTTATATGAAGGCTAAATCTTTATATGAAACACTGAATCGGTACTCTATCCAGTATCTGTGTGCCAACAGAAGCAGAAGAAGAAATATTGAGGTAAAGAGGTAAAGATATTAAAAGGCATGCGTTTAAAAAATTATTTAATATTACATACAATACAATAATTTTATATGTATATATAATAATAATATAACTTTCGAGGTCACATTTCATATTTCAGTGTTGAATACATAAATCATATTTACATATATACAATTGTATGAGGAGATTAGGAGGGTGGCGCATTATTATGTGCCACCCTTTTCAGCTCAGGTATATTGACCAGAATGGCCAAAGAGGTGTCATTTGTTGCTGCCAACCAATCTACAAGATTGACACTACAGACAACGACAATTGAATTATTGTGAATGTAATACTATAATGTTACAAGCAGCAATTCCTTAGGGGATGGTGGGGTGAAATGGTCAAATTAATAATGGCCACCATGGACACCATGGGCACCATGTCCACTGACAGCGGCGAAGTGAGCGGCCTTGGCCTGGGCGACCTCGGGGGTGTCCACGACGCGACCGTCATGTCCCAGGGGGGCGGGGGCGTAGGCGCCATGGGAAGCGGAAGCGGCGTAGCCACCATAGGCGCCCTGGGCACCATAACCGGCTCCATAGTTGACACCACCGTGTCCACCACCGTTGGAAGAGGCTACAGCGGCGTAGTGGGCGGCCTTGGCCTGAGCTACCTCGGGGGTGTCCACCACTCTGCCGTCTTGGCCCAGGGGTGCGGGCGCGTAGTGGCCGTGACCTCCCGATACTCCGTTGTAGGCGCCGCCGTAGGCGCCCCCGTAGGAGCCACCGTTGGCGCCGTTGTCGTACTGTCCATGGTCCTGGCTCTCGGCCAGACCTTCGCCCCTCCATTGGCCATCCTCATGGCCGCCATAGTTGGCGGACACAAAGGCTCCCACGCACAGGAAAGTTGCGAAAAACTGTAAAAATATATTTATGTAATAATGAATATATATTTGTATTTCGGGTTTCATTATACTGGTAGTCTCCTGAAGGACTTTCTCCAGTCTAATGAAACCCAGTAACTGGTCAAGTAAAATAAATACCCAGCCATCAATATTCTTCTTTATGTATGTTGAGTTTTCAAAAAATAAAAGATGTATTTGCACAAAAATTTGTTAATATAATACTTATTTACGATCTTTAAAATTAATATCAATTAAATGTTTGTATTCCCAATTGTTTATTTATATTAATGGTGATGTAGCATCTATCGTTTTTATACGAGAGGAGATGGAAGTCTGAGCATCCCAGAGCCAACAACTTTACAACCTGGTATAGACATGACATACTTTAACACATAAAAGAATAATGTACTATTTACGTACTTCGTGTATCAATAACCTAATTGTTCTCTATTTTGCGTTTTATTGGATCAAAAAACACTTCTTATCTGAGTCGTAATCAGAATAGAAACGCGGATATTCAAAAATACGTAAATGCCTTAATAATTCAAGGCTGATTCACACATGATAAATCAGCGACGAACATACATTGCGTTTATTATTTTGTACTAAATTATTTACAACGTTAAAAATATTTTCCAATCCAATGAATATGATTTAAACAATGCACATTAGGAGATTTAAAAATATCCGGTCATAAAATATGTTTTAGCTGAAAATATTATCAATTTTGTATCGTTAAATATTACTATCGTAATATTTTTTTAATGTATTCAGCAGTCATATTGTGGTAAAATCAATAAATCGTAAATTTGTATTTTACTTAATAATTACCACTACTTCTTTGAATCTAGTGTGACACGGGTCAAGATGCATTCCATATCATTGACTTATGGTTGAAAATGTAACACAATGAATATAATGTAATACATAATTATACAAATTAACGCCATAGAATTTAACGAAATATTTTATTTTGTTTTGAAAAAAGTATCTCACAAATTATAATTATACAGCAAATAATTTCAATTTAAATTATCCAGAAAATATTAAAAAAATTAATCCAGTTTTTATTTAAATTTGACTTGGTTAATACCACTTTATCTTAAATTTATTTGTGACACGTGTTTTAATGCATTCCAAATTATTTTTGGACTGTTATGTGAAATGCATCAAAACTAGTGTCACAACAGATTTTAAGAAAAAGTGGTATTTACTCAGTGAAATTTAAATTATAAATGGATACACAGTATTTCAAAGTGACTACCGAATATAATTAATATTATATCACTCAACTTTTTAAGTCTACTGGAGTGTATTTTTATTAGCACATAAATTAAAAAAAATTAAAAGAAGATTGCAAGTAGGAATATAATTTGTTTTATTTTTATATTTAGTATGTTTGAAACAAAACAATAAAATTAGCATGTTATTTTATTTTTTAAAAAGGTGTTTTTTGTTACGTTGAACATTTAAATTTGTAATTTTGAACTTACCAGGGCGTTCATTGTTGTTTTGTGTGAGCCTTTTCTGAGGGGAAAACTGCTTGTGGTTTGAGGAGATACAAAACGAAGGCTTTATACCAGCCGAAAGTCATAGTTTGTCACCCAAAAGTGGGAGAAGAGAGAAAAAAATAAATATATGTACTCCGTCGGTTTATTTTTAGTTCGAGCGTACTTGAGAACGTTAATCGTGATATGCAGTTTTTTCAACTGCATGTACAAAACTTGTTCGCGGTAAGTTTTTTCATCAATAAGAGTGGAGTTCCCAAGTTAGGTTTTTCATCATCTTTGTTATTTTATTTGATATTCGTCTTATTTTTCCTTTTCATAAGCCCTCTGTCCTCCACTGTTGGATATAGGACTTTTCCCTTTTTTTCTATTTCCTCCGGTCGGTTGCTTCTTGCAGCCAGTTTCTATCTCCCACAGTGACTAAATCGTCGGATCATCTCTATTGGGATCTTCCAATACCATTTTTGTTTTCTCAAGTTCTCCATCGTAAAAGTTTTGGGGTCCATCTTGTGCTGTACTGTCTTGCAATATTTGATCTTAAACTATTTATTTTATTCACACTCAAAATGTTGTGAACAAATCATCTTCTTCTTCTTGTGTCCATGCCAACTTATTGTCTTTATAGACTGTTGGGGTCAGCTCTCCTCGTCCTTAAGTTGTAGGCCCTTCATTACGTCATATACCACGTCACCTAGGCCATGCATTCGAATCATGTGATAACATGATTCGAATGCATGATCAAAATTCATGAATCTGTAGCATTCAAAAATTTTAGCCTTCCTCTTGAGATCTCTCCAGGAAAGTCCATGATAAAATATTGTGTATAAATAACTAGGCTAAATAAAAGTCTCAACAAAAAAAGAAGATATTTTAAGGTGCCTCTTTGTATTTAAAATAATTCAAATTGATTTTTTTTTAAATTCACTTTTACAGATGCCTTATACATAATAATAATAATAATAAAGATACGAAAGCTATCCCACCGCATGCCCAGATCTGATACAGAAACATCTAGTCTTCCTCACAGATCTGCTCTTGCAAAGCAATTTTTGTTGAATTAGTTCATTTTAGGTTGCGAAATTTATTGAAAATGTGAAACAGCGTAAAATTGTATCCCGATTTTACTGTAAATTTACATTTAAAAGCTTTCAATATACCTGTCACTGCCAATCTAAATAAATAAAAAGGATTTAGTTTTTTTCCAAATATATATTATTTGATCAGCGACCGGATTACGTCCTTACCGACATCATCAGAATGGTGATCACCAGTCACCAGCCAGATGATATCGATAACGACGTTAAATAAATATGATAGTGAAATATCATACGTATTTTAACCTCCCTGGGAATCAAACCAGGGAGCTCTGACATTTCAATCACACATCAATTCAATTAAATTTAATGCACTCAATTAGACTCACCTCTTATGACAATTATTAACAAAAAATATTGTGGTTATTTTAGCGATATTCTCTACAGAGAATGTTGATTCCATTGTGAGTAAATTCAATCATTAGCTTCCTACTTCTTCAAGTCTAAAACTAGATCTATATATTTTTTAAATTTATGAATATTGTCATATATTTGTATATTAATAAAAACATTTTTAAATATTATTTTTTGACATCTCATCAAAGATGAAGAAGAATATGGAAGTCTGGGCATTTACGGGGCTTACGACCGTCATAGGCTGGTTTAAGTGATCACTTTACACACGTGTAACATTCACCAATTCTACCCATTATTGACAACCACACTACTCAAATTCTTGGAAGTTCTATATATATGAACCAATTTGGAAACTTTGTTCTTGAATCACTAGAACTTCACTAGAGACATCCATTGGTGAGATGTAAAGAAGCCCTTTTATTATTTTATTTTTCAGACTTCCATATTCTTCTTTATCTTTCATGAGATGTCAAAAAATAATATGAAAATAACTCCTGTAATTGGAGATAATCCAGATTTTGTGAACAAGTATTTGGACACACTCAAAATGTTGTAACATTTTTAATAATCTCAACGCGTACTGACCACAAAAAAATGTCTAAACTCGATGTCCGACCCAATATCGATTCGTTCCGGTAAATTATCATTCGACATAATAGATTCAGATCCAGATTCCAGAGGAAGCTTTTTTGTTTAATCATTATATTTAAATTTATCTATGTACTTATCTTTTAGCCGTGTTTAAAGTTTGATCGATTCCATTACAGATTATTTTTTTAATATTTATTAGTTGCCTAAGAAAATTCTCCTTGCCTATTATGTTTAGTCCGCCTCCATAATGGTCAGCACGCTCGGCTACCGTTCTAGAGGTCCCGGGTTCGACTCCCGGGGGCGGGGGGTGGAATCAATAAAAGTGTTTTTTTCACTCTAATATTTTTTAAATATTACCCTGGACTGGTACTTGGAGCGGAGAGCTGATCAGCTTTCATTCATGTGTTAACGATCAAGATGACACTGCTTTTATATGATGCAGTGCCCTATGCACCATTGAGGTGCGGGTAAGGGTTTATAAAATTATGTACAAAGATTAAAAGCATATTGTTTATATATCTTAAAAATTATACGTAAAGTGGATGTGTATTATAAATAATAAATAAATTAGGTTGATCCGTAAAAACAATGCAACAGATACAATGGATTCAATATCTTATATCAATCAAGATTTTTCATATACTTAGTTCATTTATTTGTCTTATTCGTCTTGTCATATTTTAAAAATAAAACACAACTCGTCTGATAAATCTTTGTGCCCTTTTGCACCATCGATTTTCGTCAACTGGATATTTCTTCCTTCTTTCGCACATTCTGTTTCCAATTTAAATCTTTCTTTTTCAAAAATTGCACATATCCACACTAAATAATAATAATAATAATAAAACCCTTATCCGCACCCCAGTGGTGTATATGGCACTGCTTCATATAAACGCAGTTTTATCTTGATCGTTTATACATGAAGGAAAGGTGATCAGCCCTCCGCCTCAGGTACCAGTCCAGTGTAATATTGAATAAATATTGCAGTAAAAAAATCACTTGTATTTATTTGACCCCCCCTGTGATTCAAGCCCGGGACCTCCAGAACGGTAGCCGAGCGTGCTGACCATTACACTACGGAGGCAGACACTAAATAAGGGATAAAAAAATGCTAAATAAGGGATAAAAATTGCTGCTAGTGAGCTTGTGCACTATACAGAATTTTACCGTCCGGTTTTGAAAAATAAAAGTGACTGCGATAGTTTAGCGTGATCGAATTTACGCGCTACGTGTTCACGCACCGATAAAGAGCACCCATCCGAAGAAAGATGAAGAAAAGCACAAGCTAATCCAAGTCATCATCGTTATATCACACTGAAAAATTCTGTGTAGTGCACAAACGCTCTTAGTCTATCATGTGGTTAAAAACCGGAGCAAACGCATGTTTTAAATAAAGCGACTTATAACGATTCGTTTCGTTTAGCGAAATTTTTAAAGGCTTTATATGATTATATATATTTTATATGACTTTCAAAATTTGTAATATATATTATAAAAAAAATCTACGGCTCTGTTGCTTTAGTATAAATCGGTTCCAAATTACGTCACCTTACGCACAGACAAGCCTTGAGTTTAGGGGAGTAACGTTATATGTCAAAAATGTTTGTAACGCCGTGTCTCCATTTGATTTAAACATCTATATTTTTTTTAAGTGAAAGAAGATGGAAGTCCCAAGCATACCAGGGCTTACTACCTGTCATAGGCTGGCTAAGAGATCACTCTAACACGTATAACATTCACCATTTTACCCAAGATTGACAACCACACTACTCAAATTTTGGAAGAAATATATATCATACATGATCTATCTCATGACATTCCGTGATTGACACAACAGCCATCTATTATTGAATTAAGAGAACTTTAATTTACCAGAGACTCTTTTATTTGTGGCTCGAGTGGAGAAACCCAGATTTGTGAAGAAGTATTTGGACACAATCATGTGTTGTGAAGATGTTTTTATTTATTTTATCCTTTGTGTTTTTTATTCAAAATATTTTAATTTTTTTAAATGTATTCTTTCTTGAATGTTTTCCGCGGATACTTTTTGGCACACTTTATAAAATTAATTAACTTTGTTTTCACCACTTTTTTATAGAAACAATTCAACCCATCGGCTTCGACAATACCTTGTCATAATCAGCGTTTTTGATTTTAAATAAACCCTGATGATGACAATGTATTGTCGAAACCAGTAGGTTGAATTGTATTAATAAAAAAAGTGGTGAAAACAAAGTTAATTAATTTTATAAAGTTTAATATGTATTCAATGATCATACACAAAGAGGGGAATACCATATGAGATTCTGCGTATTTCCAGGGATTATAACTTTGCCTGGTTTAGGTAATCACTTTGTTATGCCATGTGATATTCACTATTTATCATGATTCACAGCCACGTTTAAAGTTTTATGGTTGAGGCCTAAATAGAAAAGTGATAAGCGGTGTTGCATAGCTGCAGCTAGATTTCCGAGTCACTTGGACATGTATGAAGTCATGTAGGGTCTAAAATTATAAGACAGCTGTTTGTTGTTCACAATATTTTTAATCTCATTTTGCAATGTAATAATATATAATCATCTTGAAAAAGCCATAAAAGACTAGAAGATAATTTAAAGTTTTTCAAGGTGTGAGGGTCGGAATATAATATACATTGAAATATAATATAATACATATGTACATAAATAAATAATAATTGACAACTACAAAATCATGGAGGTCTGTTTAGAAGGGGTGGTTTAATAGTGATGGCCATAAGCTCCGTGAGAAGCGGAGGAGATGGCGGCGAAGTGGGCGGCCTTGGCGTGGGCGACCTCGGGGGTGTCTACAACGCGTCCGTCATGTCCCAGGGGAGCGGCTCCATGGGCGTAGTGACCAGCATAGGCTCCGGCACCATAGTGAGCTCCGGAGTAAGCTCCGGCACCATATCCGTACCCGTGGTTGTACTCTCCGTTGTCTTGGCTCTCGGCGAGACCTTCTCCCTTCCACTGTCCGTCTTCGTGTCCGGCGTAGTAAGAGGGAGCGGCGTAGGCGCCATACACTCCGTGGTTGTACTCTCCATGATCCTGGCTCTCGGCGAGACCTTCTCCCTTCCATTGTCCGTCCTCGTGACCGGCGTAGTAGGCGGGGGCTCCATAGGCGTGGACGGCGGGGGCATAAGCTCCATAGGCACCACCGTTGGAGGCGGCGGCCTTGGCGGCGTAGTGGGCGGCCTTGGCGTGGGCGACCTCGGGGGTGTCTACGACGCGTCCGTCATGTCCCAGAGGGGCGGCTCCGTGGGCGTACTGCCCGGCGTAGGAACCGTAAGCTCCGGCACCGTAGGCGCCAGAGTAGGCTCCGGCACCAGCGTAAGCTCCGGCACCGTATCCATGGCCGTAATGTCCATGGTCCTGGCTTTCAGCCAAACCTTCTCCCCTCCATTGTCCATCATCATGTCCACCGATGTAGTGGGCGGAGACGGCTCCCACGCACAGGAATGCAACAAACTAAAACATAACATAAATATCAAGTTAATATTTTAATTTTAGATGTATTGAAATCCTTGTTCACAAATCTGGGTCTCTCTTCTTTTTAAAAGTCAATCATGGGTAGAATGGTGAATGTTACACTTGTATAAAGTGATCACTTAACCAGTATGATAAAAGTGATAAAACTTCTATCTATGTTGAGATATTAAAATGTTACAATATTTAATCGTTAGTTATAAAATATTCAATAAACAAGGACATTGTTAATTCGAATATCACTCACCAGGGCGTTCATGATTGTCTTGTGTGAGCCTTTTCCGAACTGAAAACTGCTTGTGATCTGGTCGAAGGCAAGCCAAAGGTTTTATACTAGCTAAAAAGTCCTATCGACAGAGTGGGAGGGATAAAATTAAATAAAAGCTTTAGGTTATTCAACTATCATTACCTCTTTATGTGTTCTTGAAACTACCAATTATGTGAGTGCAGTTACGTTGAATTATTCCGTCATGGTCAATGACATTTTTTTGTCAAGAGAGAGACATATTTGGAATTTTCAAACTGGTTTATTCAGTTTTTACATACGTTTTTTTTAATGCCTTATTATGTTTAATCGGGCAATTTGATTTTGATTTTTTTAATAATTTAATACGTAAAATATACATATTACATGTTTTTGATACTCGCAGAGACAAAAATGCCAACGCGATTGAATAAATCAGAATTATTAATTCAAAAAAGTTTTGTACATAAAAACGTTGTACAGTTTAGTACGTGAAATTGTATATTGACTGAAGTATTTTGTATTTTTTTTCATTTTATTTCCAATGGTGCATAGGGCACTGCATCATATATATACGCAGTGATATTTTGATTGTTAACACATGGTGGAAAGGTGATTGCGGAAGGTTTGTGCGAAGGCACAAACTACAGAGGACAATCCGTTTAACATACACATATATGGACAAAATTATCTCCTACATGCGTCTTTGCGGACACGTTGAGTTAAAGAGACGAGCGAAGGATAGAGTTGGACGGAGACTGAACATGAAAGAGGCAAACCAATCATCACATAGATTGTAACCCATGAGGAAAACTTCGGAAAAACCGTTTTTGTATTTTCATTCATTGATTCCGCAGTCACTTTGTGGTAATTAATACTTTTCCATTTTTAATTTAAAGAGGATTAATACCACTATCTTTTCAATGTTATCTAAAAGAAACACGGTATTTGAAAATTATGAATAATGCATCGAAACACGTGTAATAAAACGATATGTTTGTATTGACTTTGTATTACTATAGAAATATCAAATTCTTAAAAAATTATTTTAAATAAATTAAACTTAAACATGACATATTTATGACGTTTTTAATTCCTGTCACTCTTTATTATCTTATCAATTTTCAGTGTCATCAATTATTTTTATTATCATATTCAATTCAATTCAATTCAATTTATTTATTTTCAATTAACATACACATTACAAACTAAAAATTTAAAGCGTATACATTAAAATCGAAAATATTGTGTCCGCCTCCGTAGTGTAATGGTCAGCACGCTCGGCTACCGTTCTGGAGGACCCGGGTTCGATTCCCAGGGGGGGTAAGAATAAATATGAGTGATTTTTTCACTGTAATATTTATTCAATATTACCCTGGACTGGTACTTGAAGCGGAGGGCTGATCACCTTTCCTTCATGTGTAAACGATCAAGATAACACTGCGTTTATATGACGCAGTGCCCTATGCACCATTGGGGTGCGGATTAGGGTTTTATTATTTATTATACATTAAAATCGAAAATATGCAAGAATAATATTGCTAAAGGTGTAGAAGAATCCCGCTTCGGAAAACTCCACCAAACACATGAAACAGATCAATATCCTATGAGATATTGTTCAACATAGCGGTAGCTCTTCCTACGGGCATAACTATCGGCAGGTTGGTCCTGTGTATAGGAGTGTGAAACATTCTATGCCGACGCTGTCTTAGGTAACTATCGGGAACAAACGGACCAATGTTCTGGATAATTTCAGGATTATCGATCACACCGCGCAACAATCGATAAAAATGCGTAATCAAATATACATTCCTTCTAGTCTCTAAACTATTGTAGCCAAGCATACCCTGGAGAAACTGGGTCGGGTAGAGCCAAGGATAATAGCCGTACTCTTTCATGTAGAGATACCTCAGAATCATCATCCATATCTTTATCAGTGCCGTTGTGGTAGTATTTTATGAAAGTAAGTTAAGGAAAAATAAGTTATCCAAAAATATTATACATGTACTGTGATTTGATAATCTATTGTAACGAGTGTGTCGATGCATTTCGCATCGGTTTTAAAAAAAAATATGCGAAATGTGTCAAAACATGTGTCACAATAGATTTGAAGAAAAAGTTGTATTAACTAAGTAAATTTTACATTAAAAATCCGCGTTTATGTTCGTACTATATCGGAATTCTTTGAAAAAATATCTTAAACCAACCTAAAAATATTTTATGATACTATATACATAAATGATGCAAGATAGTTCACAAATTTAATAATTAATATGCGTGCTGAGTTTTATAAACTATCTTCAACATTTAAAACAATAAATATAAAAAAAAAGATAATGAACATCTCTTGAATGTTTTTCGCAGATACTTTGGGGCACATTTAATAAACTTTATAAAATAAAACAACTTTGTTTTAACCACTTTTTACAGGTACACTCTTCCAACCAACGAATGACCAAATAATGAGTGAGCAAAGAACGGTAAAACAAATTTACGAGGCGAATGTAATTGGAAAAAGGAGCGGAGGAAGACCGAGAAAAACTTGTCACGATCAGGTATGCCAAACACTTGAAAGTGATCAGGTCAGGTCGAAACAATCGGCGGGTATGTTTCAGGAGATGCATGAACGTGGATGAGGCGAAGAATGTTTGCAAAGACAGAGAGTGGTATGGCGTTCTATTCTCTCTGTCTATCCCTTCGGGGAAGTGGCGTGATGGTTAGTTAGTTAGTTAAAAAAACATCAATTATCGATTTTTCAATCGAAACTGTGATACCAAAGCCGTTATAAAGTTACTCTATACTTATATGAAACTTTTAAGAGTTGAGGCAATATGGATATTATGTAATTTGAGGAATGATGCGTTACAGATATGTGATCGTTAAGAGGCCGTAAATCCTGAAGTCTTGTAAATGCCCAGACATCCTTATATTTTTTTGACCCTCATCAGCAGCCGATGGTGCATGGGGCACTGCATCATATAAAGGCAGTGTTGTTTCGATCGTTAACATATGAAGGAAGCGTGATCAGCCCTCCGCTTCAGGTACTAGTCCAGGGTAATATTGAATCAATATTAGAGTGAAAAAATCACTCACATTTATTTGACACCCCCTCCCGGGAATCGAACCCGGGACCTCCAGTACGGTACCCGAGCGTGCTGACCATTACACTGCGGAGGCGGACAACCATATTACCGACGTGTTAATAATAATTCGTCTCTGTTGAGATATCTGATAAGCTAGGTCTTAATTTATCGCCCTCAGACGTAGTGTATGAACATAATTATTTTCTTTTTGGTAAATTACAATTGAATTACAACCTGAAGCGCAGGAGTGATCACTTTGATATCATGTAAATAAAGATCAAGATAACACTGCGTCAATACGATGCAATGACCTATGCACCATTGAAAAATCAAAAAACTAGATTATTCAGCAGAGCGTTTTTAGAGTTTAAAAATATAATACAATGAATTCAAAATAAATATCAAGCCACTTACTGAACTTTTTACTATGCAACAGATATTTTTAGGTAAAACCTAATTGTTTTTCTTCCATTTGAAAAATATTAAGTATATTTAAAAAAAATAATTAAACAATACTTTTCTTCAAAATGCAAAAACAACACTTTCTGCCCTGTATCGGGTAAATATTAAGTTACAAATATGCCTCTTTTGCTGGGATATAGTACGTTTTCTAGGCATTCCGAAAACATGCACAAATGAAAATTGTCGATTTTTGATTCATGACGTTCTTGAAAAGAGTGAGCGATATTTAGTGTATGTTATCAACTGACCGTTATCTACAAATATAAAAAAAATACGCCTAGTTTTCAGGCGTATAAGACGCTATCTTCATTGAATTATCGAAATGAACTGAATTCCTATAACGCTAACTACTTAATGTTGACAAAGTACAAAGTTTTAAAAAGATTTATATACATTATTTTATCGTGTTTTTGAATGTATACTATTAGTTTAAAATTTCAGATAAAACCGTTAAGCTCTCTCCTGTAAAGTAACAGATTTGCAGATAGAGTACTTTACGTAGGAGCCGTCAAAATATTCGTTTCCTACATGGAAATTTTGAATTTTCATTTATTTATTTATTATCTACTATTTATTATTATTTAAATTTTTACTTTATAGTGCAATATATTTTTTTACAATATTATATTTTTTTGATGAACGCTTCACTATGCATAGCCTGTGACGAGACGTTCTTTTACATTATTAAAAATATAAAAAAAAAAGATTTATATTATCCACTGGCACTTCGTGATGGAATCGCATTTTGAATATATTATTAGATTAAAACCAATATTTTTAGCTTTTCCACTTTTTTGGCTGGTCAAATAAAAAAAGTGTAAAAGCTAAAAATATTGGTTTTAATCTAATAATATATTATATATAAAAGAGAATATATTTTTTGTAGATGATACAAGCAATACCTACAACACAAAACACGGTAAATTATTTTTAAAAAAAATTATGAATAAAAAAACATTGCAACAATAATTTATTGCCCGCTGTTTGCTGTCTCATTATGGTTTTACTGCAAAAATCTTTAGTAAATTATCTTTGGTTTTAGGCTAGTGTAATTTTTTCACGTGCGCGCGGTTACACGTCGTTTTAAATATACATATATGTGGATACACGTGTTACCTTTTTAAAACAGTGATTTTGATCATTAATAGATTCTTTATAGATTTATTTTACTTTATTCTATATTTCGGGCAAGTGATAACGACTCGGTCGGATTAAAAATTAATATTTTGTGAATTCGATGCATTGAACCCACTTGTATAACAAAGTTTAATTAATAGATTATTTGTGATACAGTGTTAAATAATAATTTTATCGGAAAAATAAATAATGTTGCTTGCGGTCAACACGTTTCCAGAGGCGCAGAATATTTATGTGAGTGAATTTATTTAATTATAATTATGATAAACAACAATTTTATGGCTTTTCTACTTTTACAACATTATGGTTTTGTGCTGACATTTATTGGTGCGACTGCATAAAACCACGTGCGTATTTAAATGCAATATTGCGTCATAATTTCAAAGCAATTTATGAATTACTTTATGTGATTCAAGATAATGAACAAACTAGTATTTACTTGTTTCGAGAACTATGCATGTTATTTTCAGCATGTGAAAATACAAAATGAGTTTTACATGTACATGAGAACATCTTTATATTATTATCATCATCTATGTCTTTATAAGCACCCTTGAGGTAGTATTTTAAGTAAATCGCGGATTACAGATTATCCAAATTATTGATATTATTATTTTTATCTGTTGTTCTCGAAACTAGTCGTGTTTTCATAGATTTATTAAAAATGGCGTAATCGAGTATTTTGTAATTGTGTTTAAATCGTCATAAGTATTGCATAAGACAATTATTTGATAGTATGGGAAAATAAAATACGATATTATGTGAATTAATTTTTTATTACATGCTCCCTTCGGAAGCATTTTAAATTAATCTAGCATTTTTCAGTCCAGTTAGTACAATATAATGTATTTTCCTTCCCTTTGCTGGAATAGGGACAATGCGCACTAATAACGCGTTAAGGTTTATATGTAACTAAAATGTTACGCAACAACCCTAAGAAATACGAACACAAAATCGCTGAAGGGCGATCGCAATGAGGTGGGGGGTAAAGGGTGAATAGGTTTAATAGTGATGTCCATAAGCTCCGTGAGAAGCGGAGGAGATGGCGGCGAAGTGGGCGGCCTTGGCGTGGGCGACCTCGGGGGTGTCTACAACGCGTCCGTCATGTCCCAGGGGAGCGGCTCCATGGGCGTAGTGACCAGCATAGGCTCCGGCACCATAGTGAGCTCCGGAGTAAGCTCCGGCACCATATCCGTACCCATGGTTGTACTGTCCGTTGTCTTGGCTCTCGGCGAGACCTTCTCCCTTCCACTGTCCATCTTCGTGTCCGGCGTAGTAAGAGGGAGCGGCGTAGGCGCCATACACTCCGTGGTTGTACTCTCCATGATCCTGGCTCTCGGCGAGACCTTCTCCCTTCCATTGTCCGTCCTCGTGACCGGCGTAGTAGGCGGGGGCTCCATAGGCGTGGACGGCGGGCGCATAAGCTCCATAGGCACCACCGTTGGAAGCGGCGGCCTTGGCGGCGTAGTGGGCGGCCTTGGCGTGGGCGACCTCGGGGGTGTCTACAACGCGTCCGTCATGTCCCAGAGGGGCGGCTCCGTGAGCATAGTGTCCGGCGTAAGCTCCGGCACCGTATTGAGCACCGGCATAAGCTCCGGCACCGTATCCATGGCCGTACTGTCCATGGTCTTGGCTTTCAGCCAAACCTTCTCCCCTCCATTGTCCATCATCGTGTCCACCGATGTAGTGGGCGGAGACGGCTCCCATGCACAGGAAAGCGGCGATCAACAGAGAGTTCATGATAATGTTGTCTGAGCCTTTTCTGAACTGAAAACTGCTAGTGCCGTGAATGAGGCTAGGAGAACGCTTTATACTAATCGACAGCCTTCTTGCCCCACCCAAAGATGGGGGGAGACTCGGCGTTCGCACACAATATCAGCGTTCTTGAACTTGAAATTTTTACAATTATTTTTTACGCAAACTTTCTAAAAGGCCAACCTCTGCATTCGTACGATACTAGAAATAATTACCATTGTGTTGCTTGCAGGAAGAAGGCGATGTGAGGAAATACATTTTATAATAATAGACGCATTTAAATTAATGATACACATATTTTAAACTGAGAGATATTATTTAATACAGGCTATATCCTGACACGTGCTGCTGTGGCTCAGTCTAATTGAATGAAAAAGAAAGAAAAAAGAAACACACGTTTCTAATACGCATAATTTCACACTGTTTTGAAATCAATTAAAATCTATGCAACACTTATTTAAAAAAATCATTGTTAATGTAAAGTGACAGCACCAGTCTAGAAGCATGTTATTCACTATGAGTAATTTAAACATTGCAATAATAAAGAATGAACTGTGTTGCTTTTACTTTAAATTTATGGCGCTGCCATTGCATTTATTTAATTTAATTTTTTTAAAGATTAGCATACGGGTATTACAACGTAACGTTGTGCCAAAATTTCAAGGCAATCGATGAATAACTTTGGGATATTTAAAAAGATATATTCAAATATGAGTGTTTTTTTCAGGTTTGAGATATCGGAATGATGTACGCTAATTTTTGATTTATTGAAATCTTGACTTATAGGTGCTTTAAGCTAGCTGATGAAGGACGCTGCAAAGCGATCCGTAACGCCTGAACAAAGTTTTAACTAGAAAATGCATGATCAGTTTTCGGTAACTCTGTAAATATATCTCAATTTCTTGAATGTTTTTCGCAAATACTTTGTGGCACATTCTATAAACTTTATAAAATTAAACAATTTTGTATTAACCATTTTTTTATTTAACCTACCGGTTTCAACAAAATCTTGTCATCATCAGGGTTTGTTAAATTCGAAAACATGAAAAACATTAAAATACTCATAATTAATTACATTCCCTTACCAGAAACTTACACACTCCGTAAAAAAAATGATGACAAGGTTCTTGTCGAAACCGGTAGGTTAAAGTGTACGGCGATCTGAAAATAAACACTAAAAATAACCTTTCATTGTCTGTTTACATCATCTGATTTTTTCTTCTGAAAATATGTAATTAAAATATTCTGTTTTTAATGAAAAAGAGAAATATTTGTGCTCTTATTATTTACACAAATATTTCAATTTCATACTATTTCTGTGAGCCTAAGCGGCTCATTATTAGAAATAGGCATTAAATTGTGGTAGAGTGGGTTCGAACCGAGAAACTCTGACTTAAGAGTCCGCGACACTAACCACGGGACCACAACCCGTTCTTGCGCTAAGGTTTTTAAATTGTGTGCAGCGCTTGATGTGTGAGCAATCGACGATTCACTGATATTTCAAAATTTCATCGGTATTCGGTAAAGACTGTAATTAAAAATGAAAAGGCATTTTCGCGTACATGAAATTCATATGTACTCGGTACGTAATGGTTTGTAAAACGTGAAAATTCTAATAATAGTACCTACTGGTACCAATAAGCGCTTCATTAATTAATTTTGTTTTACACTTACTAACTAACTAACCATCACGCCGCTTCCCCGCAGGGGTAGGCAGAGAGAATAGAACGCCACATCATTCTGTCCTTGCAAACATTCCTCGCCTCTTCCACGTTCATGCATCTCCTCATACTCACCCGCCGATTGTTTCGACTCCTAACCTGACCGCTTTCAAGTATTTGGTATACCTGATTGTGCCTAGTTTTTCACGGTCTTCCTCTGTTCCTTTTTCTAATTACATTCGCCTCATAAATTTGATTTAGCGTTCTTTCCGTCACTCTGTCTTTGCAAACACTCTTCGCCTTTTCCACATTCATGCATGTCTCCAAACATACCCGACGGTTATTACGACTCCTGAACCGGCCGCTTTAAAGTATTTGACCTATCTGATTGTGCCAAGTTTTCCACGGTCTTCCTTTGCTTCTTTTTCCAACTACATTCGCCTCTTAAATTTGTTCAACCGTTATTTCTCCACTCATGCATTCCACATGTCAAAACCATCTCAACACACCTTTCTTAATTTCATCGATAATGCTTATCTCAGTCTTTCATTCTTTCCTTATTTCATCATTCGAACATCTTTCAAACACCGTTTTGCCGCGCATTCGTTTGAGAGATCGCATTTCGACTGCATTCAGTCTGCTTTCATCCTTCAACATTTAATATTATTTTTGATATCTCAGCGTGGATGAAGAAGAATACGGAAGTCTGAGTTTAACAGGTCTTACAATCAGTCAGAGGTTGATAAAAGTGATCACTTCATACATGTGTAACTTTCATCAGTCTACCCATGACTGACAGCCACACTAATTGAATTTACAAAGAAATAATAATAATACTTAAAATATTACTAATAATAGTAAGAAGCATACAAATTAATTTATTAAAGTGGTATTGCACAATTGTTTTTTTAAATTTTTATTTTATTTTAAAAATCATATTATTCATACGACGTTTCATGTGTAAGCTCGCTGCAGTATAGATGGTTGACTTTGGTAAGCTTTTTAATAAGCAGAAACCATATTTTTTTAATGTATGGGAGATCCGACCTTTTTTTTCCCATACTGGGAGACGTCTGAAACAAGATTAAAATTTTTGATAAAGCGTATAATTTTACCAGTTATTTTATCCACAACATTTTTGAGTGTGTTCACAAATCATGGTTTTTCCAATAAAAAAATAACTCAAGTGGACAAACTTAAAATGTAACTTTGTTTAAAAATTACTATGAATTTTAGTGATTTTAAAACAAAGTAACAATTTAATTATAAAATGGAAAATCACAAAGTCAGTGTTTCAAATATAAATTTAATTTAAAATCGACGTTTGAGAATCTAATAGGAATAACAACATTTTTAGTGGGTCCAAATTCCTTATTCACAAATCTGGGTATCTCCAATAAATAAATAACTCCTTTGTGGAGAAATCCAGATTTGTGAACAAGGATTTGGACACACTAAAAAGGTTTTTCTTTCTTTTATATCCTTAAACACGTGTATTTTCATGATCTGAAAGATAGTACAATACTCATTAGCGCTTCAACACCAAAACTCAGTACACCCAGATTTTTTTTTTAATTGTTTTTTTTTTGTGTCCGCCTCAGTAGTGTAATAGTCAGCACGCTCGGCTACCATTCCGGAGGTCCCGGGTTTGATTCCCAGGGGGATCAAATTAGTATAAGTGTTTTTTTTCACTGTAATATTTACTCAATATTACCCTGGACTGGTACCTGAAGCGGAGGGCTGATCACCTTTCCTTCATGTGTAAACGATCAAGATAACACAGCGTTTATATAAAGCAGTGCCCTATGCACCATTGGGGTGCGGATATGGGTTTTATTATTATTATTTATGTTTTTTTATTTTATTTTTCAAAATATATTTAATTTCATACTACTTATGTGAGTCTAAGTGGCTCATTATTAAAAGTAGATATTAAGTTGTGGTAGGTTGGTTTCGAACCCAGAAAATCTGACTCAAGAGTCGACACTGCCCACGGGACCAGAACCCGACACAAATTATAAACGTCGTTAAATTAGTGTTGTTGAATTTACTTCAATGGAAAGAAATATTCATATTTTTGTTTGGTATCAGTAATTTCCTAATGATACTAATCCACACCCGGTTTAAAATACCAAAGTCGTTAGGTATAAAAGTCTATACATAAGAAAAAAAATATCTTCGCTACTAAGTTTACTTTGTAAAACGGTGGTTTGACTTTGTGAGGAATGAAGAGATAAGGCGTAAGACGCAGCAAATCTTGGTCACAACTGTCGTCAAGAAAAGGTGATTCAGTTGGCTCGGCCATGTACTCCGCATGCCTCCTGAGAGCCTTAATCACGCTTGCCTCTTTTACAAGGCATCAGGTTCGCGCCGCCCAGGACGTCCACTGCTGACAATTCGTCGGCAGTTCTCGTCAGAACTTCGGGACGTGGATCTGACTTGGGAGGATGCAAGGGAGCTGGCAGCCGACAGAAAAGCCTGAAGACAGTTTGTAGACTCCATATGCTCCACCTAGGGAGCGGATATGGTTTAGTACGAAGTTTGCGCGTTAACTAGCCTATGGAATGCTAGCCATGACTTGGCTTCTAACATTCATCTAATAGATAATAGCAAAATGCAGTTAATTTTATGTGATGGAAGCAAAATCTCAATGGGTGACAGATTATGGTGCTTAAATATCAAAAAACATAAAATATTGTCAAATATCTTTATTTTAATTTCAACATGTTTTTTATAGCCTTATAAATTAAGGGTTACATTCTGACTAAAAATAAATATACATTATGAATTTAACAACTACGATCACAATAGGGTGGCACAATATCCCATGGCTATGGGTAGGAGAGGTGAGGAATTAATGGTGGTGAGCATAAGCTCCGTGAGAAGCGGAAGCTACAGCGGCGAGGTGTGCGGACTTGGCGTGGGCAACCTCGGGGGTGTCCACAACACGACCGTCATGTCCCAGGGGGGCGGCAGAGTGGTGGGCAGCCTGGGCGGGAGCGGCGTAGGCAGAGTAGGCAGGAGCGGCATAGGCGCCATGGGCACCGTTGGACTGGGCGCCATAAGCTCCGTGAGAAGCGGAAGCTACAGCGGCCAAGTGGGCGGCCTTAGCGTGAGCTACCTCGGGTGTGTCTACAACGCGACCATCAGCTCCAATGGGGGCGGCTCCATGGGCGTAAGCTCCAGCGTAGGCTCCGGAGTAGGCTTCGGCACCATATCCGTTGTTGTATTCTCCATTGTCTTGGCTTTCGGCAAGACCTTCTCCGTTCCACTGTCCCTCTTCGTGTCCGGCGTAGTAAGAGGGAGCGGCGTAGGCGCCATACACTCCATGGTTGTACTCTCCATTGTCCTGGCTTTCGACGAGACCTTCTCCCTTCCATTGTCCATCTTCATGGGCGGCGTTGTAGGCGGGGGCTCCATAGGCGTGGACAGCGGGGGCATAAGCTCCATAGGCACCACCGTTGGAAGAGGCGGCCTTGGCGGCGAAGTGGGCGGCTTTGGCGTGGGCGACCTCGGGGGTGTCTACGACGCGTCCGTCATGTCCCAGAGGGGCGGCTCCGTGGGCATAGTGTCCGGCGTAAGCTCCGGCACCATATTGAGCACCGGCATAAGCTCCGGCTCCGTATCCATTGCCGTACTGTCCATGGTCCTGGCTCTCGGCCAGACCCTCTCCCTTCCACTGTCCATCCTCGTGTCCGCCGATGTAGTGGGCGGAGACGGCTCCCACGCACAGGATAGCGGCGATCAACAGAGAGTTCATGATTGTGTTGTGTGAGCCTTTTCTGAATTGAAAACTGCTAGTGACCTGAAGGAATCGGCAGAGAATGTTTTATACTCTTTTTTGAATAAATCCTGCCAGTAAAGAGAGGGAGAGCAAAAAACGACTATAGATTAATAAATCGTATTATCATGAATGAACTAGTACGAGTATGCATAGTGACTTTCTAATTGGAGAACTCACATGTCAGCCTCCACTATATTTGGATTGGATTACAATTACATATATAATATATACTTGTATCATTTTACAACATTTTGAGTGTGTCCAAATACTTGTTCACAAAATCTGGATTATCTCCAATTACAGGAGTAATTTTCATATAATTTTTTTGACATCTCATCAAAAATGAAGAAGAATATAGAAGTCATGGCATTTACGGGGCTGACGACCTTCAAAGGCTGGTTTAAGTGATCACTTTACACACGTGTATCATTCATCAATTCTACCCATTATTCTTGAAAGTTCTTTTTTTATGAACCAATTTTGAAACATTATTCTTGAATCACTAGAACTTTACTAGAGACATCTACGTGTTTAAGTGATCACTTTAATGTGATGCCCAGACTTCCATATTCTTCTTCACATTTGATGAGATGTCAAAAAATTATATGTATTATTTTACTTTATTTATATAAGATATAAATTTTCCTTCAACAGCAACATAGTTTCAGTACAAATAATTCCATAATTCTTGCGCTTGATCAAGTCAAATAAATATACCTTATAACACTGCAGATTATTTAACATATAATCTCCGTTGGAACTTGGAATTGACGAAAATTTAGAAAAATATCATAAAAATAATAATCATATTAATATAATAGTATTTCTAATTATTTTTTTCCTTAATAAATACCACTATTTCTTAAAATCTACTGTGACACGTGATTCGATGCATTCCGCATCATTTTGAAACACTTGTCACAGTAGATTTTAAGAAAAAGCGGTATTTACCAAGTAAAACATTAATTAAAAATGGATGGATTTTACCACAAAGTGACTACCGAATAAATTACAACATTTTGAGTGTGTCCAAATACATCTTTACATCTTTAATATTCTTTACATTTCACCATTAGATGTCTCTAGTGAAGTTCTAGTGATTCAAGAACAAGGTTTCTAAATTGGTTCATGTATATAGAACTTCCAAGAATTTGAGTAGTGTGGTTGTCAATAATAGGTAGAATTGGTGAATGTTACATGTGTGTAAAGTGATCACTTAAACCAGCCTATGACGGTCGTCAGCCCCGTAAATGTCCAGACTTCCATATTCTTCTTCATCTTTGATGAGATGTCAAAAAATAATACCGAATAAATTAATGAAATGATATTATTTATTATATACATATTATATTTATTATTATGTATATTAACCCCACGGATGAAATGTCATTTCAATGAAATGCTCAGACTTCTATCTTCTTTCATAAAAAGGGAATAACGATACATTTTTCATATTAATTTAAGACAGGCCCATTAATATAGCGCCATTTTCGTGAAATAGCACCTTAATGGCACTTTACAACTAACGCATTTTATAAGTAAACATTGTTGCACATTGTACACCAATATATTTTTGTATTGATAGTTACGCAATGCAATCAACGTCTACAGACATGAATGAAAGTGAAATTTTAGATTTAATCTGGTTACTATAGATCCGGATAGTGTGCGTCTTGAGTTAAGATAGAAAGTTGGTAGGATTCTGGATAGATCTTAGATTCTGGGGTAAGTTGTTCCATTTCTTGAATTTTTTCGCAGATACTTTGTGGCACATTTTATAAACTTATTATTATTTATTTATAACAATATTTAGGAGTTTTAAAATCATATTTTTTAAATCATATTTTCATATAGCGTACGGAGTGCGTGGAAGTTTTTAAGGGAAATGTAATTAATTATGAGTATTTCAATGTTTTGGAATTTAGTACATAAACCCTGATGATGACAAGATTCTTGTCGAAACCGGTTAGATAAAGTATACCAAGAAAAAAAGTGGTTCAAACAAAGTTGTTAAATTTTATAAAGTTCAAGTTGTTCCATGCTGCGGGACCGGAAATAGGATAGGATTTATCACAAAAATTTGAAAAGGGTCAACTTTTGATCGTCGGCAGTCTGCCGATAGCTATTGTGCTGGCTGAAGGATTTTCTTGGAATAACAGAGATCTGTGATATATATTATCTGGGTAACTCTATCAATTATAATGTTTAAAATTAATATTATTAAGAGTTCATTATACACATCTTTATCACAAGGATCATGCCTTGAATTAGTATACATACTCATACATATATCGCGCACTCCTGTCAAGAACGTCATAAATCAAAAATCGTCTGTTTTCAGTTGTTCGTGTTTTCGGAATGCCCAAAAATGTACTAGATCCCAGCAAAAGCGGCATATTTTTAACGTAATATTTACCCGCTACAGGGCAGAAAGTGTTCTTTTGAAGAAAAGGTATTGTTTAATTATTTCATTTTGAAGAAAAGGTATTGTTTTATTATTTTTTTAAATATACTAAATATATTTCGAACGGAGAAAAAACCTTCAGGTTTTACCTAAAAATATCTGTTGCACAGTAAAAATTTCAAAAAGTGGCTTGATATTTATTTTTAATACATTGTGTTATGTTTTTAAACTTAAATATCGTTTTCTTGGAAAATCAAGTTTTTTGATTTATGACGTTCTTGAAAGGAGTGAGTGATATGGTAGTGTCACTCGTTATATCAATTACGCGATCAACTAAAGTGATTTTAAAACTTAATCACATTGGCTTTATTTAAAACATGTTGACATGAATAAACGCTACCAATCATACTGCCTACTCACCTGTTATACGTATGCAATAATTCAGATCCAATATGCCGAGAAATATTACGAGATTATGACATTTTTGAAAACGATGGCCACAATTTTTTTTTTGATACTCTTCTTTTTATCTTTTTTGTAATTAAAATGTAACTTTTTTTTAAAATCACAATAAATATTTTATTATATTGTAACTTAGTTATAATGTCTACCGGTTTCGAAGCTTACCACTTCTTTATCAAGACTGATTAATTATTATTAAGTTTTAATCAGTCTTAAAATTGATTAATCAATCAAAAAATTGAAAGTGATTTTAAAACAAAGTTACAATTTGATTATAAAATGAAAAATCACAAAGTTATTGCTTCAAATGTTAATAATATCTTTTTTATATTTAAGTACATACTCACAGGTTTTTTTAAATGTATATTAATACATATACCTTGAATTGATTGAAAATTATTAAAAACTCGTTTCATATATAAAGTTATTTTTTGTTGGTGTGGCGTCCTATTTTCTCTGCCTAGTCCTCTGTACGGGACTTGTTTGAAGATTGATAATTAAAAAGTACTATAGAACGGGGCCACTTGATGTGTTACTTGAGCCCAGTACAAAAAAAATAAAACTGTATTTGGTCTACAATAATGAACGTATTGACATGATTCATTGTGTCCCTGACAGGTGACACTTATTGTCTCGATACTTCGATCGATACCATGATCTAATTTTTTTTTGTACTGGGCTCAAGTAACACATCAAATTTCAGTCAACGGTATTTGAGTAGTTAATTGAATACTTTTACGGTGATGGAATTCTTATGTTCTTTTCTTGGCAGGATGAATTTTTTTATTATTTAAAAATGAAAAAAATGTTCTTCGTTTATAATCAATTTTAAAAAATGTAATATTTTAGTAAAAATCGTATTTTAATTCGTCTTTTTATAAGATACAAAAAAAGAATAATAATTAAAAAATTAAATCTTTATATCCAATTCATGTTTGCCAGTATAAATTATTAACTGATGTAAATTATCGAAATCGAATGCTTGCAGATCTCTTTCCGAATACCACATACTTGACCATATAATTTCTTAGGTATTTGGAGGTACGAAATTATTGATTGTGACGTCTGAGAATTTAAAGTGATACATGACAAGTTTTACGATATTTTTTCATCGTTCAAATTAAAAATTGTCATTTGAACTTGATATTAAAAAGTGACTATTCAGTTTATACCCCCACTTAGATACCGAAACACGAATATGGTAAGTATAAAACATTCTCCTCTAGTTCCTTCATGTCACTAGCAGTTTTCAGTTCAGAAAAGGCTCACACAAGACAATCATGAACTCTCTGTTGATCGCCGCTTTCCTGTGCGTGGGAGCCGTCTCCGCCCACTACATCGGTGGACATGATGATGGACAATGGAGGGGAGAAGGTTTGGCTGAAAGCCAGGACCATGGACAGTACGGCCATGGATACGGTGCCGGAGCTTATGCCGGTGCTCAATATGGTGCCGGAGCTTACGCCGGACACTATGCCCACGGAGCAGCCCCTCTGGGACATGACGGACGCGTCGTAGACACCCCCGAGGTCGCCCACGCCAAGGCCGCCCACTACGCCGCCAAGGCCGCCGCCTCCAACGGTGGTGCCTATGGAGCTTATGCCCCCGCCGTCCACGCCTATGGAGCCCCCGCCTACTACGCCGGTCACGAGGACGGACAATGGAAGGGAGAAGGTCTCGCCGAGAGCCAGGATCATGGAGAGTACAACCACGGAGTGTATGGCGCCTACGCCGCTCCCTCTTACTACGCCGGACACGAAGACGGACAGTGGAAGGGAGAAGGTCTCGCCGAGAGCCAAGACAACGGACAGTACAACCACGGGTACGGATATGGTACCGGAGCTTACTCCGGAGCTCACTATGGTGCCGGAGCCTATGCTGGTCACTACGCCCATGGAGCCGCTCCCCTGGGACATGACGGACGCGTTGTAGACACCCCCGAGGTCGCCCACGCCAAGGCCGCCCACTTCGCCGCTATCTCCTCCGCTTCTCACGGAGCTTATGGACATCACTATTAATTTGTTATATTAGTGGTTCTAACTGCTAAACAGACTGTGAATATGTTACAATAACATCATCAAAGAAATAAACAAATATTTATTACACAATAATTCATTTGTTTTACTCTTGAATATGAAAAGCAAATTTTTCTTCAAACAAACTTTTATGAGTTAAAAAAAGCAATATAAATGGAAATACACGTACACATTATTGAAAGTAGTGTAAGATCACCAATTTGGGGAAATTTCGAACGCCCCCGGCTATTTTAGGAAGTTCATTCTATACTTCACCAAAACCCTCGTTATTTATGGTTGTTCCATGTTCACATTTACACGTTCAATTATTTATTTTAAGTTACAAATTAAATTTATTGAAAAATTACCAATTTAAAAGAAAACTTATCTATGGTATTAAAAATTTCGTATTATAGATAAACACATAAACAAAAAATAGCACAAAGGCATAGATAGCCCGTACGTTGGTATACATTCAGTTTAGGTATGGAGATAGTGATAATCATTTTAAACTAGAAAATTAGGTGGAAAAACAAGATACAGAGAAAGAAATAAAAATAAAAATGTAAGAAAAAATAAAGAATATGTGTGAAAATGAACCTAAGGAAATTAAACTAAGATTGGAAAAATAGCGATTTATACGAAATTCGACATCTTTATTAAATTCATTCATACACTGGTCCTTTTTTTCCTTTATTAAAGGCCATATGTTTGTTCATAGTATATATAACATTACAAACATTTATTGTATTAAAATTAAACACTTGAATAAACCACTTTATCGATTTTTATTTTTATTTAAACTAGAACTAGAACTAGAACTAGAACTTCACTAGAGACATCTATTGATTCATGAACAAGGTTTCTAAATTGGTTCATATATATAGAACTTCCAAGAATTTGAGTAGTTTGGTTGCCAATAATGGGTAGAATTGGTGAATGTTACACGTGTGTAAAGTGATCACTTAAACCAGCCTATGACGGTCGTAAGCCGCATAAATGCCCAGACTTCCATATTCTTCTTCATCTTTGATGAAATGTCAAAAAATAATATGGAGATAAAGTTTATTTTTAATGCTCCAATTTGAAAGTCTTTAGTCATAAAGCGCTCTTATTACGAAATATCGTCTCAAGGAAGCCTTCAATTTTCTCATTTACGATACGTATTATAACTAAATTAATTATTACCTAAATGCAATTCCAAAAAGGAGGAATATTACCTGAAGGAAGGAAGACTCGCTCTTTAAACTTATTGCAGGGTTGGCGTCGGAATTCAGTAAGCTTTCTTTATAGATTGTCCCTTATTTTTTAAAAATTATTGTTTTTCAATTCATTGAGCCTTTTTTTTGTATTACTATAAAACAATTGCAAAGCAAATTTCAGTTTATTTGAAATATACAAACTAACCCGGGCTGATATGTATCGGAACATTTTCATACATGTTACGTTAGAAAACACTCTCCTTTTCATTCTAATCATTTTATGTAAATGACCTGATGATGGAATGAATCCGGTAGTCACAAATAAGTGTTTATAAAGTGATATTACACAAAGTAAACAATGGATTTAAGAAAATTGAAATATATATATGTACTATTTATTGAAAAAAACTATTTAACACTTTCGTATTTAATTTATTATTAGATTAAAACCAATATTTTTAGCTGTTCCACTTTTTTATTTGACCAGCGACCGGGTTTCGTCGTTACCGACATCATCAGACTTTCGTATTTTATATACATTGATGTATTAGAAATAATAATTGAAAATAAAATCTTAATATCCTTTTTTAAACTTGTATTTATAGATGATCAATTGATGTTAATTATCGAAATCGAATGCATTACCAGATTTTTTTCCAAATACCACATAGTTAATTATATAATTTCTCACATAACTGGTATGAAATTATTGATAGTGATTCTGAGAATGTAAAATAATATGATAAGTTTTACGATATTTTTTCACCGTTCAAATTGAGAATTGTCATTTGAACTTGATATTTAAAAGTGACTTTTCAGTTTATACCCCCACTTACAGACGGAAACCCGAATGTGATTAGTATAAAACATTCTCCGCTAGTTCCTTCATGTCACTAGCAGTTTTCAGTTCAGAAAAGGCTCACACAAGACAATCATGAACTCTCTGTTGATCGCCGCTTTCCTGTGCGTGGGAGCCGTCTCCGCCCACTACATCGGTGGACATGATGATGGACAATGGAGGGGAGAAGGTTTGGCTGAAAGCCAGGACCATGGACAGTACGGCCATGGATACGGTGCCGGAGCCTACGCTGGCGCCGGAGCCTACTCTGGTGCCTACGGTGCCGGAGCTTACGGTTCCTACGCCGGGCAGTACGCCCACGGAGCCGCCCCTCTGGGACATGACGGACGCGTCGTAGACACCCCCGAGGTCGCCCACGCCAAGGCCGCCCACTACGCCGCCAAGGCCGCCGCCTCCAACGGTGGTGCCTATGGAGCTTATGCCCCCGCCGTCCACGCCTATGGAGCCCCCGCCTACTACGCCGGTCACGAGGACGGACAATGGAAGGGAGAAGGTCTCGCCGAGAGCCAGGATCATGGAGAGTACAACCACGGAGTGTATGGCGCCTACGCCGCTCCCTCTTACTACGCCGGACACGAAGACGGACAGTGGAAGGGAGAAGGTCTCGCCGAGAGCCAAGACAACGGACAGTACAACCACGGGTACGGATATGGTGCCGGAGCTTACTCCGGAGCTCACTATGGTGCCGGAGCCTATGCTGGTCACTACGCCCATGGAGCCGCTCCCCTGGGACATGACGGACGCGTTGTAGACACCCCCGAGGTCGCCCACGCCAAGGCCGCCCACTTCGCCGCTATCTCCTCCGCTTCTCACGGAGCTTATGGACATCACTATTAATTTGTTATAATAAGTGATTCTCATTGCTTAACAGACTGTCAATATTTAACAATAACATCATCAAAGAAATAAATAAATATTTATTAGACAATATTTCGGTTGTTTTTCTCTTGGATGTGAAACGCATTTTTTTCCTTCATATAAACGGTTACGAGTTTCAAAAAAATAACAATATAAATGGAAATATACACAAATGTTGTTGAAAGTAGTATAAGTTCACCAATTCGGTATATTTTGAGCGCCCGCGGTTATTCTAGAAAGTTCATGTTATTTTTCATCAAAACCCTCGTTTTTAATGGTTGTTCCATGTTCATATAATGTTTATTGTACTTTATTTCATTTGTTTTTATCTTTTTTACATTAATCCTCATATTAAACGTATTTTTGTTTCATACAAACGGTTATGAATAGTAAAAAAATCAATACAGATACAAATTATTGATAGCGGTAAGTTCACCCATATAAGGTAATTTGAAACTGCCACGGTTATTTAAAAACAAAAAAAAAATCTTCATGAAAATCTCGTTTCTTTGTAGTTTTTTTGATACGTACATTTACATATTCAATTATTTATTCAATATTACAAATTTGTAAAATAATTACCAATTAAAAAAATACCATATAAAACGTATGAAATATGCCGTATATATAAAATATATATTTTTTAAATATAAACAAAAAATCGCACAAAAGCATAATACTCTATGCCTGGGTTTACAATAAAGATATAAAGCTAATAATTGTAACTATCCACCAAAAAATTATATGTTCCTTTTAATGAAGGGAGTCTATTTCAAATGGATGATTTTCATCATATATTCAGTGGGGACATTCTTAAGGGTGGGATAACTAGTTCGTGTTTTGTGAGAATTTGCGATTTTCGGAATGGTTTCTCGAAAACACGCAAGACGAAACGTTTCAAATAATGAATTTGCATTTGAAGTGTAATGCGCTGTGTCTGAATACGATAAATTTATATAAAAGATATTGCTGAGGATTTTCATTTGAACTATTTCTCTTCTTCTTATCCTTATCTTTGTCCGCCTCCGTGGTGTAACGGTCAGCCTGTTTAGCTACCGTGCTAGAGGTCCCGGGTTCGATTCCCAGGGGGGGTGAAAATAAATATTAGTGATTTTACACTGTAATATTTATTTAATATTACCCTGGACTGGTTCCTGAAGCGCAAGAGTGATCACCTTGCCTTCATGTAAGTAATGATCAAGATAACACTGCGTCAATTCGATGCGGTGCCCTATGCACCATTGGGTGCGGATAAGGGTTATAAGTAAGTAAGTATCCTTATCCACACCCAATGGTGCATAAGGCACTGCACTGTATTGACGCAGTGTTATCTTGATCGTTACTTGCATGAAGGCAAGGTGATCACTCCTGCGCTTCAGGGTAATATTAAATAAATATTGGAGTGTAAAATCACTAATATTATTTTCACCCCCCCTTGAGAATCGATCCCAAGACCTCCAGCATAGTAGCTAAGGCGGACAATTTATAATAGGACATAAATACACGAATCATATTAGGATTATGTATTTATTCATGCCTCATATCGACGTGCCCTACGTAAAGTGCTCTAACTACATTTTTGTCAATTTTGAGATATTTGGTGTATGTAATCAACTGACCGTTATTTACAAATATAAACAAACAAAAAACATATTTAAAATAAATTACGCCTAGTTTTCAGGTGTATAAGACGCTATCTACGTCGAAATGAACTGAACTCCTAAAACGCTAACTACTTAATTTTGACAAAGCATAAAGTTTTAATACGATTTAATACATTATTTTATCGTGTTTTTGAATAAATAATACTAGTTTAGAATTTCAAATAAATCCGTTTATTAATAAAAAAGAATACGTTGAAAAAATCTTCTAAGCTCTCTCTTGTTAAGTCACAGATTTGCAGAAATAGTACTTTACCGTCGATTTATTATTTTATACATAAAGGAAATATACACAAGGTGGAGAATATGGTAAAAAGTAAAAATAATATTAAATAAAACATGTGAAATAAGAAAGAATAAAACAAATTTTCAAACTTTGGTGAGAAAGTTAACGGTGATCAGGAAAATAGCAATTTATTTTAATTTTAATATCTTCAAGAAATTCATTCATACTCCGGACTACTTACTGAATAAATGTGAAATTATTTTTTGACATCTCATCAAAGATGAAGAAGAATATGGAAGTCTGGGCATTTACGGGGCTGACGACCATCACAGGCTGGTTTAAGTAATCATTTTACACTCGTGTAACATTCACCAATTCTACCCATTATTGACAACCACACTACTAAAATTCTTAGAAGTTCTATATACATGAACCAATTTTGAAACATTATTCTTGGATCACTAGAACTTCACTAGAGACTTTTTTTTATTTTTTTTTATTTATTTTATTTTATTTATTATTTATTTATTTATTTATTTATTTATTTATTTTCATAATACATAGATACATTCAATATACATATTCATTTCATATACACATTTATTATACGTATTACGGCTCTTTAGGCATGGCCTGTGTTGAGCCGAATACTAACATGGTAATACAAAGTTTATATATTTTTTTTAAAAATTTTTAATATACATATATTTTTTTTAATGATTAGATTATAAACATAAGATACAGGAGATACAAAAATAATTTATGTTTTAAGGTTTTTCAGTGTGATAATTACACCTGGACTTTAATTAATTCACTTTCCACCTTGTCCCTTCCAATGTTAAGTAACCATCGACGGACACTGTTCATCAGACCAGTCTGATGATGTCGGTAACGACGAAACCCGGTCGCTGGTCAAATAAAAAAGTGGAAAAGCTAAAAATATTGGTTTTAATCTAATAATAAATTAAAAATGCAATTCCATCACGAAGTGTCAGTGGATAATATAAATCTATTTCACTAGAGACATTATTGGTGAGATGAAAAGAAGCTTTTTATTGAGCAGAAACTCTTTTATAAGTATGTGAGATCCGAATCCTTGATTGTAATCACACACATGAGAAACGCCAGAAAACATCATTTTCATTTTAATTATTTAATTTTTAATTAATGTTTTACTTAGTAAATACCACTATTTCTTAAAATCTACTGTGACACGTGTTTCGATGCATTCCGGCATCATATTCAAACACCGCTTATGTATAATTTTCATATTATTTTTTGACATCTCATCAAAGATGAAGAAGAATATGGAAGTTTGGGCATTTACGGGGCTGACGACCGTCGTAGGCTGGTTTAAGTGGAGATAATCCAGATTTTGTGAACAAATAATTGTACACACTCGAAATGTTGTAAATGTGAAATTGACTGTTTCTTGCAAACCGTTTGTTAGTTAATTGATAAATGATTCGATCATAACATCAACTGACCAAATCGCAATGTACAAGAAGAAATCATTGCCATTCCCTTGAAGAACAAACCAACGCATAAAATAATTACTGAATTACGAAAACTTGTATTTTTTCATACTAACTTTAAGCTCTGTACTTTTTACCGTACGCCATACGAAAAGTAAATTAAGTAGTGCATAAGGCATTGCTTCTGATCGATGCGGCGTTAGCTTTAAAGTTAGTTGAATGAAAGGTAGATGAACGCTCTAATACTTCAACCTAGGATTGGAATATTTTTCTTATTTTAATCGCATCCAATGGTGCATAGGGTACTGCATAGCATCGTTCCAATGTTAAATTGATATATGCAGTGCCTATTGGGTGCATATTATGGTAAGTATAAGATAAATAAATAATGAATCAGTAATGAATACAATTGATAGTCATAAAAATATACTGATAAATCCATGAATATTTTTGACTGATAATTTAAATGCTTACATTAGTTAGTGATCTCAATATTAAATCGTTGAAATACGTACAAAATGATTTGCTGGTATTAACACTTTGTCGGATGAGGAAAAAGACTTGGCACGATCAGATCAATCAGAACCTAAAATCTGGAGGTGTCAAAAGTCTGCGTAATCGGAGGGCATATATGACTAGATGTATGGATGTGAAGGAAGCTAAAAGTGTTTGTCAGGACAGAAAAGTGTGGCGTTCCATCCTCTAAGCCCATGCATGCGGAGAAACGGCGTGATGGTCGTAGTAGAAGTAACACTACGAGTAAATCAACACATTAACTTTATTATAAGGATAAAATATATTGTTATCGAAATGATGCTATTTTTTAAGTAGAAATTCGTGACGTTATATATTTAATAATTAAATAATTTATATGACTATGATTTTATTTAAAATCGATTAAACAATTACGTACTTTTCGAAAGTATTATACTGTAAAACAAGACCATTTCCTTACCACGCACTGTTCGTGCATGTTATACAATACAATGATTTTTTGTATGTCTGACAAACGTGTTGACCTTTTAGAAAGTTGGCGCAAAAATTAATGAGTAGTGAGAATTTCAAGTTCAATATCTTATTGTAATATGAGAGTATAGACTCTGCCTCCCCTCTCCTGGCGAATATGAAGGCTTTATGTTAGTATAAAGGCTTCCACGCGAGTTCCCACAGGTCACTAGCAGTTTTCAGTTCAGAAAAGGCTCACACAAGACAATCATGAACTCTCTGTTGATCGCTGCTTTCCTGTGCGTGGGAGCCGTCTCCGCCCACTACATCGGCGGACACGAGGATGGACAGTGGAAGGGAGAGGGTCTGGCCGAGAGCCAGGACCATGGACAGTACGACCATGGATACGGTGCCGGAGCTTATGCCGGTGCTCAATATGGTGCCGGAGCTTACGCCGGACACTATGCCCACGGAGCCGCCCCTCTGGGACATGACGGACGCGTCGTAGACACTCCCGAGGTCGCCCACGCTAAGGCCGCCCACTTCGCCGCCAAGGCCGCCTCCTCCAACGGTGGTGCCTATGGAGCTTATGCCCCCGCTGTCCACGCTTATGGAGCCCCCGCCTACAACGCCGCCCATGAAGATGGACAATGGAAAGGAGAGGGTCTTGCCGAAAGCCAAGACAATGGAGAATACAACAACGGATATGGTGCCGAAGCCTACTCCGGAGCCTACGCCGGAGCTTACGCCCATGGAGCCGCCCCCATCGGAGCTGACGGTCGCGTTGTGGACACCCCCGAGGTAGCTCACGCTAAGGCCGCCCACTTGGCCGCCGTAGCTTCCGCTTCTCACGGAACTTATGGCGCCCAGTCCTACGGTGCCCATGGCGCCTATGCCACCCCCGCCTACTCTGCCTACGCCGCTCCCGCCCAGGCTGCCTACCACTCTGCCGCCCCCCTGGGACATGACGGTCGTGTTGTGGACACCCCCGAGGTTGCCCACGCCAAGTCCGCCCACCTCGCCGCTGTGGCTTCCGCTTCTCACGGAGCTTATGCCCATCACTATTGATTCTCCACCTCCCCTACCCATCTCCATCTAACTTGACATACTAACACACGTATGTCGTTACATCCTCATAATTCATTCGATTGTAGTTGTTAATCAATTGTGTCATTATTTAAAATTATTTTATTTTTCATTGTCCACCTGTACCGTTAAATTACATTTTTTTAGTGTTTAACGATACGTCCTTAATGAAATTAAATAAATAATTTGAATATTACTCTCTGTCTTTTGATATTTTACCTTTCTTATCGATTTGATTAAAACTATAAGTAATCTGTTGATGTCCAAGGAGAAAAACACAAGCGCATAGGTCAAAAATTCTAATTTCATTAATTGATTCGGTGATCACTTTGCGGTGTTTGAAGATGATGTGGAATACATCAAAACACGTGTCATAGTAAATTTAAAGAAAAAATGGTATTTAATAAATACAACTTAAACTTAACTAAGAATCTAAATTTATAAATTTCACAAACATATGTCACTCACTTCTTTTTTAAAGTTTAAAAATATTATACTATGTATTAAAAATAAATATCAAGCCACTTATTGAACTTTTTACTGTACAACAGATCTTTTTATGTAAAACCTGAAGGTTTCTTCTCTATTTGAAAAATATTTAGTTTATTTAAAAAAAATTGTAAGAAAAATAATACATTTTCTTCAAAATGTAAAAACAACACTTTCTGCCCTTTAGCTGGTAAATATTAAGTTAAAAATATGCCTCTTTTGCTGGGATATAGTACATTTTCTGGGCATTCCGAAAACATGCACAACTGAAAATTTACGAATTATGATTTATGACGTTCTTGAAAGGAGTGAGCGATGTGTTAACATACATACTTAAAAAAATATTACATAGAATTAATAATTAGAAAAATATTACATAATATTATTATATAAAGCACACATTTTTTAAATGTTATATTTCACAATAATGAAGAAATGAAAATATTCAGAATCTGCATAACCGTAATGAAATTGAAAACAATAAAAATCCTAAGTGGTAGCAGGTGTCACGAAGCAAGCAGATATGTTTGGTATTGAGTATAATGTTATGTTTAACAGATAGCGCTGCCATCTAACAAACAAACGCTATTTGATTGCAGCATTGTGATAAAATTTCTAAGCAATCGGCGAGTAATTTTAACAGATTAAACCAACGAACATTTACATTTAAAAAAACGTATGTAAAATGAACTCCAAGACAAGACACACAAGGTGGCTTGGTGGGTCTCTGCAAAAAAATTAACATGTTAATTATGTGTATAATTTTTTTGATTTTATATGTTGAGAATCAGATTTTGGATCATCAATCTAACAGTATAGAACTCGTCGAATATCTAACTTATATTTTTTTTGTAACAATAAGCCTTTTGGTTTTTACTGTTGCGATCTCGCTACAAACGATCCAGAAAAATCCATGTTTTTCAATCATATAAAAACTCATTAACAGCGCCATCTACCGACTTAAAAAATTCAATTAGGCTAGAGCTAGACTCTTGTCTAAGTAAAAAAAAACGTATTAAAAAATAATAACATTTTTAAAAAAATATTGGAGACATTCAAACGTATCTCACAAAAAAATTAAAAAATGATAGATAATTCAATCATATGTTCTGCAAACTGCATTCTATAAACCGTATATAAAATCATTGAGTATCAATTTTTCAGGTAACTAATTATTTTAATTTATTTTAAATAAATTTATTATTCACATATAATTATATATTTAAGAAATGAAAAATAATTTAATAATAATTTCTGCAAACTGCTTTCTATAAACCACATATGGTATATACCACTTTGAATAGGTACTCATTTTATTAACGAACTAATTATTTATCATATGATTTTTTGACATCTCATCAAAGATGAAGAAGAATATAGAAGTTTGGGCATTTGCGGGGCTGACGACCGTCATAGGCTGGTTTAAGTGATCACTTTACATACGTGTTATATTCACCAATTCTATCCATTATTGACAATCACACTACTCAAATTCTTGGAAGTTTTATATATATATATACTTATGAACCAATTTTGAAACATTATTTTTTGTTTTCATATTATTTTTTGACATCTCATCAAAGATGAAGAAGAATATGGAAGTCTGGGCATTTACGGGGCTGACGACCGTCATAGGCTGGTTTAAGTGATCACTTTACACACGTCTAACATTCACCGATTCTACTCAATATTGACAACCACACTACTCAAATTCTTGGAAGTTCTATATACATGAACCAATTTAGAAACCTTGTTTTGAATCACTAGAACTTCACTAAAGATTTTTATTGGTGAGATGTAATGAAGCTTTTTATGAAGCAGAAACTCTTAAATTACTATGTGAGGTCCAAATCTTCGATTATAATCACACACATGAGAAACGCCAGAAAATATCATTTTCATTTTTATTTTTTCAGCTTATAATTTGACCAGATAATTTATTAGACCACCAATTAATTGTAGATAATCCCGATTTTGTGAACAGGTATTTGGACACACTCAAAATGTTGCTACCCATTTTGATGAACGTTAAATATAGGAACTTTGTTTGGATTTTGTTTTCATGAGAATTTAAAAAATTAGGTTAAAGGAACTTAGGAATAATTAAATAAAAGGTGAGATATAAATTTTCAAGTCATTTATTTAGTTTCATTGATGACGTAAAGTTAATCACCTAATAAAATTTAGGAAAATAACAATACAGGTGGCTAATGAAAATGTTAATTATTGATTTAAAATTAATTAAATAACTAAAATCACAAAAACTAGGAGCATGTTACAAAATGCTTTTGTTAGTATGCCATGTTGGTTGGCGAATTAATAGTGGTGGGCATAAGCTCCGTGAGAAGCGGAAGCCACAGCGGCGAGGTGGGCGGACTTGGCGTGGGCAACCTCGGGGGTGTCCACAACACGACCGTCATGTCCCAGGGGGGCGGCAGAGTGGTGGGCAGCCTGGGCGGGAGCGGCGTAGGCAGAGTAGGCGGGGGCGGCATAGGCGCCATGGGCACCGTTGGACTGGGCGCCATAAGCTCCGTGAGAAGCGGAAGCTACAGCGGCTAAGTGGGCGGCCTTAGCGTGAGCTACCTCGGGTGTGTCTACAACGCGACCGTCAGCTCCGATGGGGGCGGCTCCATGGGCGTAAGCTCCGGCGTAGGCTCCGGAGTAGGCTTCGGCACCATATCCGTTGTTGTATTCTCCATTGTCTTGGCTTTCGGCAAGACCCTCTCCCTTCCACTGTCCATCTTCATGGGCGGCGTTGTAGGCGGGGGCTCCATAAGCGTGGACGGCGGGGGCATAAGCTCCATAGGCACCACCGTTGGAGGAGGCGGCCTTGGCGGCGTAGTGGGCGGCCTTGGCGTGGGCGACCTCGGGGGTGTCTACGACGCGTCCGTCATGTCCCAGAGGGGCGGCTCCGTGGGCATAGTGTCCGGCGTAAGCTCCGGCACCATATTGAGCACCGGCATAAGCTCCGGCACCGTATCCTTGGTCGTACTGTCCATGGTCCTGGCTCTCGGCCAGACCCTCTCCCTTCCACTGTCCATCCTCGTGTCCACCGATGTAGTGGGCGGAGACGGCTCCCACGCACAGGAATGCAACAAACTGTAATTTAAACATGGGTTAAAAATGAAAAAAAGTTTTTAATTCTACAAAAAAATAATTCAATCTCGTAAAACATTGTTTTGTATTGTGTATTAAGGATTTTAATGCATTGTATATTAATTTAATTTTAATATTATGATTACTCACCAGGGCGTTCATGGTTGTCTTGTGTGAGCCTTTTCTGAGGTGAAAACTGCTAGTGATTAGAAAATAAAGCAATCGAAGGTTTTATACTAAACGAAAGCCCCCTTGAATCTAGTGGTGGGAGACCGGATTTGAAAAATCCAGTACATTACTATTAATTCCATGTTATTAAATTGAAGTCTACTCGTTGGATTAGTAATATATTCATATATGTATATGTACATTATATATATATATATATTTATATATATATATATATATATATATATATATATATATATATATATATATATATATATATATATATATATATATATATATATATATATATATATATATATAATATATATATAACACTGTCCTTATCCTTCCTTTTTCATACCTTTGTGAAATACCACTTTTAAGTGGTATTAAACAAAGTGAACGAAGAACGAGAAGGAGAGTATTATTTTTTTGACATCTCATCAAAGATGAAGAAGAATAAGTCCTGGGCATTTGCAGGGCTGACGACCGTCGCAGGCTGGTTTAAGTGATCACTTTACACACGTGTAACGTTCACCAATTCTACCCATTATTGACAACCACACTACTTAAATTCTTGGAAGTTCTATATATATATATATATATATATATATATATATATAAATATATATTTATATATATATATATATATATATATATATATATATATATATATATATATATATATATATATATATATATATATATATATATATATATATATATATATATATATATATATATATATATATATATATATATATATATATATATATATATATATATATATATATATATATATATATATATATATATATATATAAATATATAATTATTTATATTTATATATATATATATATATATATATATATATATATATATATATATATATATATATATGTGTCCGCCTCCGTACCTACCGTTCTGGAGGTCCCGGGTTCGATTCTTAGGGGGGTTTAATAAATATAAGTGATTATTTCAAATATTTATTCAATATTACACTGGACTGGTACCTGAAGTGGAGGGCTGATCACTTTTCCTTCATGTGTAATCGATCGAGATAACACTGCGTTTATATGAAGCAGTGCCCTATGCACCATTGGGGTGCGGTAAGGGATTATTTTTATTTATATATATGTGAACCAATTTTGAAGCATTGTTCTGTAATTGGAGATAATCCAGATTTTGCGAACAAGTATTTGGACTCACTCAAAATGTTGTAGATAAGGAGAGTGTTCAAGATATTTGAATTATCACTAGCATTATCTAGAATCCAATGCAAATGGCATTCATTAATAACCGACGCACCAATCAGTTCCTTAAAACGAAACCACCTTTCTATATGGCATACCTATCTCGGCTACAATAGTTTCGAAGGTCTTATATCGTGAGTCAATAAAGGTCACTTCGGGTGCAATGTTTCCTTTTGTATTAAAATATTAAATTAGCATGCTCGCCTAGTACCTGGTGTGGAACATTAAAAGTGCCTACTCATTTTTTTTACAATAATCCTTCATCCATCAAACGTTCGTAGTGAATGTATCGCGTGCGTCAAGAATAATGGGCTACAATTTTAAATAATAATGAATTACATGAAATAAATTATTTCCTTGTACTAATGCATTGGATTTAACTACGAAGAGGGATGTGTTTAGATTATTTGGTGTCTCAAAAGTAATATTTTTATTTTTATATTTTTATATTTTTGATGAACGTCTCACTATGCATAGCCTGTGACGAGACGTTCATTTACATTATTTAAAAATATATCAGAGAATATATTTTTTGTACATTTTGAGTGTGTCCAAATACTTGGTCACAAAATCTGGATTATCTCCAATTACAGGAGTTATTTTTATATTATTTTTTTGACATCTCATCAAAGATGAAGAAGAATATGGAAGTCTGGGCATTTACGGGGCTGACGACCATCACAGGCTGGTTTAAGTGATCACTTTACACACGTGTATCATTCATCAATTCTACCCATTATTGACAACCACACTACTCAAATTCTTGGAAGTTCTATATAAATGAACCAATTTTGAAACATTGTTCTTAAATCACTAGAACTTCACTGGAGACATTTATTGGTGAGATGAAAATCATCTCACTAATATAATAGAGCAATGTTTATTTATGTTTATTAGATATCGGTAGCGATGAAACATGGTCACTGATGAAATAAGTGAAAAAAACGACAAGAAAGAACTCGACAAAAAAAAACTTTAATATATTCAACCAATTTGTAAAACGAAAAATTATGCGAAGAAATTAATTTCAAAAACATTTATTGATTTGTTAGAAATCTTTTTCTGCTACATCCTATATAAGTACCTAGCTATTTTTTGACTTCCTTATTGGAGCAAAAATTTACATTCTTCTGTAATCGGGAGAGCTTGCGGTAACGATTTAAAAAAAATGTATGTTTTATGTTGACTAGTGCCATAATTCGATGAATCGTTATTAAAAATATTCAGGCTGTATATTTTATTAAAATGTATCATGGGTGTCGAATCAATATATCTTTAAAAATCCTCTTTTTTTATACGAGTTGAAAAACCCTGTTCGTTTTGAATACAACTTTTTATTGATAAATTTTTAACATAATAAAAAATGAGAAAACCTTTTGTTTTATACCTATTATTAATAAGGAAAAATATGGAAACGTTGATAAAATTCAGTCGATTCGCCGCAGAGGTAGGCTGAGGGAATATTAGGAACACCAATCTGTCTTTATTACAATCTTCGTCTTTTTCAATGTCACTTCTCTCGACTCCTGACGTGATCACTTTGAAGTATCTGAAAAACTTGATTGTGCCAAGTTTTTCTCGGTCTTTTTTTTACTTCTATTACCAACCAAATTCGCGTCATGAAGGTGTTTTACTATTCTTTCTTCAAAAAGCCAATGAGTGGTTTGAAGTAATATCGAGTTTGTGATTTTATTTGACAAGGATAATGGCATAAAAGGCATAATGGCATAAAGGATATAATGGCATAAAAAATGAAAATAAAAACTCAGATAAATATTTTTTGCAATTTATTTAGTTTGTTTTCAAAGAAATTTAAAACGGTAAAAAAATATGTACAAATAGTTGATAAATGCCAGGAAAATATTATATTAAATGTTACAATATAAATTATACTGATTTCGTTTTCGATACATGATATGTACACAATTTATGGTGAATATTTAATAATATATAATAAAATAACAATATTAACGATGGGATCATGACTATTGGGGGTAAAAATTAATAATGGTGGACACCATGAGCTCCATGGGCGGCGTGAGCCTTGGCAGCGAAGTGGGCAGCCTTGGCGTGGGCAACCTCGGGGGTGTCTACGACGCGACCATCATGACCGATGGGGGCGGCTCCATGAGCGTAGACACCATGGGCATAAGCGCCATGGGCACCATAGACTCCATGGGAGTAAGCTCCATGGGCGTAGCCTTCATGAGCATGACCTTCATGGGCGTGGCCTTCATGGGCGTGACCTTCATGAGCCAGGGGACCAGCATAGGCCAGGGGAGCATAAGCTCCATAAGCTCCATAAGTTCCGTGGGATCCGTGGGAAGCGCTGGCAATAGCGGCGAAGTGGGCGGCCTTGGCGTGGGCAACCTCGGGGGTGTCTACGACGCGTCCGTCATGTCCCAGAGGGGCGGCTCCGTGGGCATAGTGTCCGGCGTAAGCTCCGGCACCATATTGGGCACCGGCATAAGCTCCGGCACCGTATCCATGGTCGTACTGTCCATGGTCCTGGCTCTCGGCCAGACCCTCTCCCCTCCACTGTCCATCATCGTGTCCACCGATGTAGTGGGCAGATGCGACTCCCACGCACAGAAGGGTTGCGAATACCTACGAATTGAAAAAAATATAAAAATAAGTATTGTATCTTTATACATATTACCTGATGTGTTTTTTTCTACGTCAATATTAAATAATCTGCGTATAACAATATAGAATACAACTTAATTCAACTTCATATATTTATTTATTTATAATTTATATTTGAAGCACTAACTTTGTGATTTTACATTTTACAATTAAAATGTAACTTTGTTTTAAAATCACTATAAATATTTAACAATCTCTACTGGTTTCGAAGCTAGCCGCTTCTTTATCAAGACTGATTAATACTTATCAGTATTAATCAGTTTTGATAAAGAAGCGGTTAGTTTCGAAACCGGCAGATATTATAAATAGATATAATAAAATATTTATAGTGATTTTAAAACAAAGGTTCATTTGAATTATTTATTTATTTGTTAATCTTTATTCGAAACCTCGAGGTGAAATACGCAAGTCTCTTAAGTTCATAAAACATATACATTGTATTATTTGAAAGGAAAAAAAGAAATGAATATTACATACATGTTTTAAAGAAATAACAGTCTAAAAGCATCTTTAGAAAATTTAAATGTCCCTAAAGGTTGTTTTAATTTTATAATTTTATGCTGTTTAAACAAACTGATTCACTAAAACTAGTATTTAAAAATTTGTTGTTTGGAACACGGGAAATATATTGTAACACGAAAATCTACATTCATATTTCAAAATTATTTTATGTTGTTGACGCCCATATTTTATTTGTGATTTTTCGAACACTTCACATTTATTTTCATTCAATGATTCAGCAGTCTCTTTGTGATAATATCTATCAATTTTAAATTTACGTTTTACTTGAAAAAAATTAAATAAAAATCATCCTTCAACGTCCCAAGGATACAACTCTAAAATTTAGACTAGCTTCACATACGGTGTTCGAAAATGACCGAAATGCATCGAAACACGTGTTACAACAGATTTTAAAAAATAGCGGCATTAACCGAGTAAAACTTTAATGAAAAATTTCACATTTATTTGTGTTTAAATTGAAACAATGATTTTATTCACATTTAATGAAAATGGTACAATATATTGAAAAAATATCATAAATTTTAAATGTTATTTTCCAGTGATTTCAACATATAAATATAATTCCCAAATACCTAGAATGTATAAACTATTGTGATTACTACCAATAAAATAACTTGATATGAACAGAATACTTCATTAGAATTTTTCTTGAATTAGTTTCATGTGAAAATTAAATTTTCGCTTCTTTGATACTACGTTCACAGTATCAAAATCATATTTTATAAATACATATATCGCTATATTCTCGATACATTAACTATCTTCTATGATTTTTTTTTGAAAATTTGTCTTAGGCCATTAATAAATAAATAAAAAGTAATCAATCGTATTTGACTCACCAGAGAGTTCATGGTGGATTTGTGTGAGCCTTTTCTGATTCGAAAACTGCTTGTGATAAAACGAAGGCATACCATAGGCTTTATACTCATTAACAACCTGCCCGATTAATCAAAAGTGGGGGGTTATGTACAGCTCTAATACGCTACTCATTCAAATTGCATTAATTATTGATTATTAATCCAGTTCCTTAACTTTTTGGGACGGAATGTTAATTTGAACTTAATTTGATTAAATCAAACACGAACGTTGCCATTTGTGTATGTTATCATATTTGCAAAAAATCTATAATGTGGAAATGTTATATTGCTAATCAAACTTGTAACGTTTCACAAGTTAAAGTAAACTACGTGCTTACAATATCTTGAAGTAAATGTGTTTTTTTCTCCTTTATTTACGGCCGTAACCAATTCGTATATATTTCTTGAATGTTTTCCACAGACACTTACTTTAAAATTAATTAACTTTGTTTTCACCACTTTTTTAATAAATAAAATTCAACCTACTGGTTTCAACAATACATTGTCATCATCAGGGTTTATTTTAGATAAAAAACATTGAAAACATTTAGGATTTTAATGGAGTGTGTGGAAGTTTTTGGTGAAAGTATTTTAATTTTTTTGATTTAAAATAAACCCTGATGATGACAATGTATTGTTGAAACCAGTAGGTTGAATTGTATAGGTAAAAAAACTGGTGAAAACAAGGTTAATTAATTTTATGAAGATAATTTGAATATAATAAATATATTACCGTAGTTGGGCTACTTGAATTTTGATGTGTTACTTGAGCCCAGTACAATAAAAGATTTAAATCTGTATTTGGTCTACAATAATGAACGTATCGACATGATTCATTGTTTCCCTGACAGGTGACACTTATTGTCACGATACTTCGATCGATACCACTATCTAAATATTTTTTTTTGTACTGGGCTCAAGTAACACATCAAAGTTCAAGTAGCCCCGTTCTACGGTGCATGTAATAATTGTTGTATAAAATAATAATCTGTTATTAAGCATATTAAACAAGGATAAACATATAAGATAAGGAATTATATATTAGCCGAAAATATTGTTATTATTAATACTTTATAGTTAGGAAGTGACATTCCAGAAATCGATATGGTCCGAGAAATCATTGCCGATGTTTTGCATCCGGTGTATGGGAGTATTGAATCCAGACACTGTCCGGCTGTTATTACAGTAAAATATTTGACGGTTTCTCGTGTTCCTGGCTGGGGTATAAATATTTATCATTTGCTATAACAAGGGACAGTCTAAAATATTGTTTAAAATTTTATATAGCTTAATCAAATCAGAGACTTCTGACTCCTGATCTGCCCAAGTATATAAAAAACCTGATAATGCCAACTTTTCCTAGGTCTTATGTGTCTATTTTTTTGCTATTCAATAAAGGGTTTTTAGATGGTTTGGACATGTAGAACGAATGAGCGAGGAAAGAACGGTAAACCAATTTTTTGAATCTGCATATACCTTATGGGAAGCGGCGTGGTGGTTAGTTATTTTTATTTACAACATTTTGAGTGTGTTCAAATACTTATTCACAAAATCTGAATTATCTCCAATTAAAGGAGTTACTTTCGTACTTTAAAAAGCTTCTTTTCATCTCACCAATAGATGACTCTAGTGAAATTCTAGTGATTCAAGAACAATGTTTCAAAATTGGTTCATATTTATACTTTCATGAATTTGAGTAGTGTGGCTGTCAATAATGGGTAGAATTGGTGAATGTTACACGTGTGTAAAGTGATCACTTAAACCAATCTATGACGGTCGTCAGCCCCGTAAATGCTCAGACTTCCATACTCTTCTTCATCTTTGATGAGATGTCAAAAAATGAGTTGTTTTTATTCTTCTTAGTCCTCATTACTGAGGGTTGTGACCCTTGTGGAAGCAATGACTCTTCTCCAACTATCCCTTGACTGCGCTGCACGTGGCGCTCCAATCAGTCACACATTTAGATAGTTATAAATACTAACGAGAAAAAAATCACTTAAAAATATATTATTTAAAACGCTTAATATTTTTACCGGTCTGAAAAGGTTAAAAAACGCAGAACTTACGAGCATATAAGTACAAAATTGAAAAAAAATTCGCCTTAGTTACTTGAATATATTATATTAAATTCGTCATTGACATGCGTGTCATTTTGTCGTAATTTTTTCGTGGCTCATTTAAAATACAATGTATTAATTACACAATAATTAAAGAAAACACTTCGTTTTTTACCACTTGAGTTTAATTATAGACTACATGTTTCAGAAGCTAAACTTCCATCATTCATTCATTCAGTTTAGCTTCTGAAACATGTAGTCTATAATTAAACTCAAGTGGTAAAAAACGAAGTGTTTTCTTTAATTATTGTAACATGTCTTACCACAAAGTTAATGCCGAAACAATAAATAAAATATTAATTACACTCTAAAACAAGTTCTGTACAACATGTTATGCACATTTTTCTCAATTCTTTATATTGACATCTCAACGTAGACGATTAATAATATTCAGAATAATTTGGATGATTTGTGTAGCGTTATTTTCGTAAAATACAATCTCAAGGGCGCTTATAAAGACTTGGATAAAAATAGAATGATGATGATAATAATAGTTTAAAAAAATAACAATAAACGTCATCAATTGGTCTCGGGACGCCACGTAGAAACACGTGGCTTATTAATACTCTTAATGTATTGTAATGTTAATCAATCCTCTTTTAGAATATAACACATAAATTGAATTGAATTGAACTGCCAAATACTTGAAAGTGGTCAGGTTAAAAGTCGTAACAATCGGCGGGTATGTATGAGGAAATGCATGAACGTGGAAGAGGCGAAGAATGTTTGCAAAGACAGAGTGGTGTGGCGTTCTATTCTCTCTGCCTACCCCTGCGGGGAAGCGGCGTGATGGTTAGTTAGTTAGTAAGTTACATAAATCAGGGAACTGTCATTAATAATCATATTTCATTGTATTTCCAATCATCTACAGAAATAATAGTCCCGTTAATTCGCAAGCTTTGGTGATATATTTGTGTTTCATAACAAATTGAGCCTCAATTAAATACAATCATGGCGTGAATCAAGGCTGGAAGTTGATTTGTCGAAAATTCTGGAGCGGGAAAAAGATGAGCCTACAAATCGAAACGCCTTCCTCTCGATCCCCATGGGCTGGAGAATGCCCAAGATGTTAGGCAGGACGCCTCCTTGAGCGATAGTCACGCTAGAAAGCAGCTTGTTGAGCTCCTCGTCATTGTGGATGGTCAGTTTCCAATTTCCAAACTAGCACAGTTCAAACGGGGATTCGCTTTTATCCATTTTCGCCGCCCTTACGTGACCCGACATGATAGTTTTGTCTCTGAGGTTTACTGCTTTTAAAAAAAAAATGCATTTCATAATATATCAGAATTACAAGTATAAAACATTAGTACAAAATAAGATCGCACAAAGACGTGGCCTGTATGTGGGTATAGCTTGAAAAAAGGGCACTGGCAAGAATGCAATAGATATCAGAAATAAAATAAGATTAAAAGTTTTTTTTACATCTCACAAATAGATGTCTCTAGTGAAGTTCTAGTGATTTAAGGACAAGGTTTCTAAATTGGTTCATATATATAGAACTTCCAAGAATTTGAGTAGTGTGGTTGTCAATAATGGGTAGAATTGGTGAATGTTACACGTGTGTAAAGTGTTCACTTAAACCAGCCTATGACGGTCGTCAGCCCCGTAGATGCCCAGACTTCCATATTCTTCTCCATCTTTGATGAGATGTCAAAAAATCATATATTTAGAAAAATCATAAATAAAACATTCAAGCAAATAAACACAACGCATAACCCTTTCGCAATACTAACAAAAAAATTAAATCATAAATAAAACAATGACACGAAAATTTATGTTTTGTATTCTGTGACGGTCGTCAGCCCCGTCAGCCAGCAAAGACAGAGTGGTGTGGCGTTTTATTTTCTCTGCCTACCCTTGCGGGGAAGCAGCGTGATGGTTAGTTTATACAGAAGAATATGGAAATCTGGATATTTACAGGGTTTACGACTGTTATAGGCTGGTTAAATGATCACTTTGCACACGTGTAACATTCAATATTCCAACCGTAATTGAGAATTACACTGGGACCATTTTAGTTGTATATAAGGTCCGAACCGATCTCTCTTAAATAAAAGCTTTCTGAATCGAATCATAGATGGCTGTTCTGATCTCAATCATGGAACGTTATGAGATTGATTATATATGTATGACATTATTTTAACCTTCCATGTAAATTTGAGCAGTGTAGCTGTCAATCATGGATAGAATGGTGAATGTTACACGTGTGTAAAGTGATTACTTAACCAGTATACGGGAGGTCGTAAGCCCTGTAAATATCCAGACTTCTATATTCTTCTTTATCTTTGCTGAAATGTCTTAAATATTTGTATTTGATAAAAAAATATCATTAAATAAATCATGAAATAAAAGAGGTGTACAAGGTATTATAGATGAAAAACCATTTTGTTATTTTTTGTTACGATTTATTCGTTTGCTTGATTATTTTTTTACAAGAAAATAAAGTATAAAATAATAAGTTTATGGTAAAAACATACACACATACATAGTATGTATGCATCAGATGTATCCGTTTTTAAAGGAAAATGTTCATGAACACAATTTTTAAATAAACCATGATAACATGTTTACGATCAACACAATTTAGTTCAGAGTCGAATTAATAATGATGGACGCCATGGGCACCATGAGCACCATGAGCGACAGCGGCGAAGTGGGCAGCCTTGGCGTGGGCAACCTCGGGGGTGTCTACCACGCGACCATCATGACCGATGGGGGCGGCTCCATGAGCGTAGGCACCATGGGCATAAGCGCCATGAGCACCATAGACAGCGGGGACTCCATAAGCGTGAGCTCCATAAGCGGCAACTCCACCGATGGCGTGGTTGATTCCATGGGCACCATGGGCGGCGTTGGAGAAAGCGGCGTGGTGGGCAACCTTGGCGTGGGCGACAGCGGGGGTATCGATCACGTTTCCGTCATGTCCCAGAGGAGCGAGTCCATGAGCGTGAGCTCCATGGGCACCATGAGCATAAGCGCCAGCGCCATGAGCATAAGCGCCATGGGCACCATAGACGGCGGGGACTCCATGAGCGTGAGCTCCATAGACTCCGTGGGATCCATGAGCGCCATGAGCGGCGTTGGAGAAAGCGGCATGGTGGGCGGCCTTTGCGTGGGCAACCTCGGGGGTATCGATCACGTTTCCGTCATGTCCCAGAGGGGCGGCTCCGTGAGCGTAGGCTCCGGCGTAGTGAGCTCCACCATAGTGGGCTCCACCATAGTGGGCACCAGCGTAGTGGGATACTCCATGTCCATGATCGTACTGTCCATGGTCCTGGCTTTCGGCCAGACCCTCTCCCCTCCATTGTCCATCTTCATGTCCACCGATGTAGTGGGCAGATGCGACTCCCACGCACAGAAGGGTTGCGAATACCTGAAATTAAAACAATATGAGTATTTTCAAATATACCTTGAATGAATTGTTGGACTATCGTAGTGTCTTGAATCTGAGATGATGATATCAACTGAATTTATTCAAAGCTTTAGGCACATGTTTTCAGCACAGCACAGGGCATAAAGAATCATTTAAAAATGAAACAATTTTTTTTATGAGTATATTTTAGGACGTAAGAACGACAACATTTGATTGTCACATGCAGCAACTGAGTTGAATTTCACAAAATTTTGAATGTCTCCAAATCTTTCTTTACAAATCTGGGTTTCTCCCGTTAGGAGTTATTTTTACTTGTACATAAAACGAGTTGAATTTGTTATTTTAAATACACAGTTTGGTTTAATTTTTGCACTGATTCTATGGCGACTTGTTGACTCACCAGAGAGTTCATGGTTGAAGTGTGAAGAGTGAGCCTTTTCTGAGATGAAAACTGCTTGTGATCTACTGAAGGCCTGGCTGAGGCTTTATACTAAATAAAGCCTGCGAAATACTGCCTTCGAGGGGGGGTAGGCTGGACATAAAGGAGATAGTTCGTTGATATCGTGTTAATTGTTTCATAATCAAGGTCTTGAACGATAAGAGTGCATTGAAAATTAATCGTTTAAAGTCTGAGATAATTGAGTTTAAAATCTATTAGAAACAATAATTAAATTAAATCGGTTAAATGGTAGCATTTCGAAATTCGGATGTTTTACACGTTTGCTATTAAAGTGATCATTTTTATAACTTAAAGAATTTCATATATCTTAATATAATTCCGTCAAAACAAGGACAGGTTTCGAAGCTTACACCATCATCTTTTTATCATTCTTCTTCTTCTTTTTATAAATCCTCAGGATCTACCTGCCGCTCTTGGGATGTTGACTGCCAGCGATCTCTTCACCTTTTTGAAGGTCTACCTGGGTGTCTACTTCCATCAAGGTTTCCTTTAAGCGAGATATGTGGAAGTCTGTCTTCTGACATACTATTTACATGATCATTCCAGTATCGCTTTCGTTGTCGTCCCCACCTCACGATATCTTCCGTCTTATACATGTTCCGAATATCAAAATATCACTTTCATCTTTAAAACTAATTGATTATGTTATAATAACGTACACGCACAGTGGCTTTGAACGAAGTTATTTTGTAAGTCAAACAATGGAAAATCTCATTCTTAATGATTTAAAAATAAGTACTTTAATAAATGTTAACATAAACAGATACTTGATTTCTCACTTGACGGATGTTATATCTTCTTCTTCTTCTTCTTCTTTAAGGACCAGGTCCTGTCATTTTCGGGTCGCTCCTGGGAGGATGTTTTATCAATATATATTATCCGAAGGGTGTCTCAACTGAATCGAAGCTTCAATCATTTTTATTGAAAGAAGATGGAAGTCTTAGAATTCCTGGGTTTATGATCATTTAGCTAGCGTATTTGGCTGGCGATCACTTTAGTCCCTTATATAACGTTGACAAGTGTATAAACTGTTCATTTTAGAGATGTGATTTATAGGTATCTGTTACTTTTCCAGTTATTCAAATGAGAAAGTATTCTCATTGATCGATTTGTCAGTCGCTTTGCGGTAACATATATTAATTTTTAATCTTAATTTTACATGGTAAATTCCACTTCTTTTTAAAAATCTGCTGTGACTAAAACGAGGAAAGTCATAAATAAACTGCAACATTTTAAAACAATAGAAAATGATAATAAATATCCATAAATAACTTTTTAATTTTGAAGAGAATATAAGTGTTTTTATTTGTTATTTACAAAAATACTTCAATTTCCAGACCACAACCCGACACAATATGACAATGACTAAAGCCTTCTTCCTATTGCATAACTTTTAACTGATAAAAACAATAATAAATAAATAAAAATAAGAAATAGCTCCTACCCCATCTTAATACTTCAACGTTCAAAGGAAACAACTCTCAAATTAAGACTTAGCTTCACATAACTGTGTTTGAAAATGATTCGGAATGCATTCCACTTGGGAGTTATTTTTAAATTTTTGACATCTTAATATTTAGGACGAATATAGAAGTCTGGGTATTTACAGGTCTTATGTTCTGTCATAGGCTGGTTAAATGATCACTTTACACGCAAGCAATATTCAAAACTTCGCTGTTCTTCTCCAATAAAGAGACTAAGGTCTTGTGCTTGGAGAGGGATTTTGATTCATTGTTTATTTAACTTATGAATGATCCAATGTTTGATTGTACATTGTTTGTGTTTTTTCCGTTGATTAATTGTATAAAAGTCATTTAATCTATTTAACAGAATTTTACTATCATCTTTTTTATATCTGTAAGAAGGTCGTTTCATGTTATAACTAACCTATGTACATAAAATAACACATTTAATTTGATTCCCCCAGGAATCGAATCTGGGACCTCCAGCGTGGTAGCAAAATAATAAAAAAAATCGTAACATAACATACCAACAACAAGAAAATTATCGCATTCTAATTTATGCGTTGTATGATTTATACTTTTTTATTATTTTTATAAAAGTGGTTTATATATGACCTTACTATATTTTTTTGTGATTTTTTTCGATGCAAAACTATTCATAGACTTGATTAAAAAACCCAATGACTAACTCCTTGAATCGAAGTTTATTAGATTTTTTTAAAGAGTTTTACTTGATACACAAGTAGTTCAATTTCTAAGCATTTTTCTATAAGGCTCGTTATTTTAAGAAAATTCATAAAGTTGTGATATAGTGGCTTCGATCCCTCAAACTCAACATTACTTTTTACAATAAATGTATGTTTATTCATGTTCGTATACTTAACATATATTTATTATACTTACGTATAAAAAATATGCGTTTATTTTTACGATAAACTTTTACAAATATGCAAAAAATTCACAGGATTTTTTTCTAAAAATATTTGAGTATAGTTTTATGTTTTTTTTTAAATTTTATATCTTTGTTTCAAAATGACTTTTTATTATATTATAGCTTAATTATAATTTCTGACACCTTTAAAGCAAATAGCCATGAATTATGTTTTGAATATTGAAAGAAACTTTGTGGATCATATCGATATATTATTTCGAGAAATAAAAATACTTTGTGTTTTGATCCACTCACAATTTTATTAACCAACTAGTTTAGGTAACAACCTGTTACCCTCTTCAGGGTTTAATTTATGACTAAGATTTTAATAAGATTTTAGTCATAAATGAAACCCTGAAGAGGGCAACAGGTTGTTGCCGAAACTTATTGGTTAGGAAAAATGTAAGTGGATCAAAACACAAGGTATTTTTATTTCCCGAAATAATAAAGCTATGAATTATTTCATAATTGATTCGGCAGTCACTCTGTGGTGATATCTATTCATTTTTAATTTAAATTTCACTTGGTAAACACTACAATGATAGTATTATAACTAACCAAACGCCGCTTCCTCGCGGGGGTAGGCATAGAGAATAGAACGCCGCACCAATCTGCCTTTGTGACAATATTCGCATCTTTTCATACATACCCTCCAATTATTCCGCTCCTGACGTAACACTTTCAAGTAATTAAAATACTTAATCTCGCCAAGTTTTCCTCGGTATTCCTCTGTTATTTTTAATAGTTTTTAACAAATTAAATTTAAACTAAAAATGCATAACAATTAGTTTTTCTAACTTTTAAGTCTAGAAGTAGAAATTGTTTGCTTCAAAAACCTTTAAGAAAGTAATAAAACTTATTTGACATCTCAATAAAGATGAAGGAAAATATTTAAGTCTGGGTATTTATAGGGCTAACGACTTCCAATTATTAAAAATCTGCATTTTTCTTCATCTTTGTTGAACGTCAATATTAATAACTCCTGGGACGACAATCCTAGAATTTGTGAATAAAAATTTGAAAACACAAAATATCGATTTAATTAAGCTACGATAACATATCGGCTTTCCAAACTCAAATTTTTGGACTAAATAGAATCTACTTCGTCCAAAAATGGAGAAAAAAAACGTACTACAAAAAAATGTCCCTTACTGTGTTTTGAGTTAAAACAGCCGATATGTATGTACCGATTTTTTAAAACAATATTACCTTGTAAGTTAATATTAATTTTTTTAAGTTTGTCAGTGCCAATAGGGGATAAGTTCAGTTCTTTTAAATAAAATAAAATATCTGGGATTATTTTTGAATTCACGATTTATTTCGTTTGCTTTGCATTTTTCATGGAAATATTTACAGTATACATAAATAATAAAATATATATTAACTATATAAATATACAATCATGATTGTAATTTTGATTATGAGAAGGGTGATTAAGAGGTCGTTTATGGTAATTATCTATGAACACGATACAATATTTTCTTCAAGACAGCCAATTTAGGGGTTGATCGAATTAATAATGATGGACTCCATGGATTCCATGGATTCCATGACCGTAAGCGCCATAGGCACCATAGACGGCGGGGACTCCATAAGCATGAGCTCCATAAGCGGCGATTCCACCGACGGCGTGGTTGATTCCATGGGCGCCATGGGCGGCGTTGGAGAAAGCGGCGTGGTGGGCAACCTTGGCGTGGGCGACAGCGGGGGTATCGATCACGTTTCCGTCATGTCCCAGGGGGGCGGGTCCATAAGCGTGGAGTCCATGGGATCCATGTCCATAAGCACCAGCGCCATAAGCTCCAGCGCCATAAGCTCCAGCGCCATAAGCACCAGCGCCATAAGCACCAGCGCCATAAGCGCCAGCACCATGAGCATAAGCGCCATGGGCACCATAGGCTCCGAGGGATCCGTGAGCGCCATGAGCGGCGTTGGTGTAAGCGGCATGGTGGGCGGCCTTGGCGTGGGCGACTTCGGGGGTGTCGATCACGTTTCCGTCATGTCCCAGAGGGGCGGCTCCATGAGCGTAGGCTCCGGCGTAAGCTCCACCATAGTGAGCACCTCCGTAGTGGGCTCCGGCATAGTGGCCTACTCCGTATCCATGGTCGTACTGTCCATGGTCCTGGCTCTCGGCCAGACCCTCTCCCCTCCACTGTCCATCATCGTGTCCACCGATGTAGTGGGCAGATGCGACTCCCACGCACAGAAGGGTTGCGAATACCTGAAATTAGACGTAATTTCAACAAAAAGTTCACATTTCATTAAAAAAAATCAGCCTAAATGTACAACTTTTAATCGCTAATTTATCTCACGTATGTATCTAAAGAATTTTTACTGCACTTTCATAGTCACAAGGTAAACTTGACAAAAACGTTTGTAGCAAACTCACCAGAGAATTCATGATTGTTGTGTGAGCCTTTTCTGAGATGAAAACTGCTTGTGATTTAAGAAAAGCTTGACACGGCCTTTATACTAATGTAGAACCTGCAAAACATTGCCTTAAAGTGGGGGTAACTGGACATAAAGGAAATGGTCCGAAATCGTATTGACTATTTTACGATCAAGGTCCCATATGACAAAAAAATGCATCAAAAAATATTGTTTATTGGTATTTAGATAATTGACTTCATAAAAACTTCAACTTGAAATAATATGTTATTAAAATCAACAAAAGTTTTTTTATCATGCAAATTAATTTATTTTGCAAATTTGGTTTCCACGGTAGCCTTATGGTTTGTTTGTTATTATTTAATTTCATATTTGTATCTAATTGCTTGTAAATTATTTAATCTTAATGTTACACGTATTTTCATGTTTTACAATATCAAAAGTCAAATTGATATTTTAAGTATGTGGTGAATATTTCATTGGTTTATGAAACTTTGATAAACGTGACCCGTCCTTAAAAATTCACTATCAACTCTCGTCCAGTTATCGATTGTCGAATCGTCGTCAAAGAAGTTTATTTAGAAATAGCAGTCTTTGAAAAGTTCTAGAAGTACGTTTAGGACTTGCTTGTACCTGATTCAACAGTATGAAGGGTCCTAAAGGTGTTTGTACATTGTGAAGATGAATCGTCGCCTTTGAAATATCTTTACTACATTATTACATTATTATTATAGTTTTTTTTAGATGAAAGTTGCATTTATTATATACTTTGCTTATTATGAACAAGGTTTAAAGATCATAAAGTGGATTTTCGTTTTTTTAGCTAAAAAACTTGTTTCATTTTAATTTGTGTCGGGAACACGAGGGATAAACTAGTGTGTGCCAAACAGGAACTTCTCAGAATTTGCTCATTGCTGGAAGAAAACCACTTAAAACTCTTCAGGTGAAGCCGGACTGTTGAGTGTCGTCAACAGACTTTCCGGTCCACTAGAAGAGAGTTCGGGATTTTGTATCCTAGCTTGGTTTATGGTACCAATGTTCTTCATCGTTTTCAAAGTTTAAAAATATAATAAAATGTATTAAAAATAAAATCAAGCCAATAATTGAACTTGTACTGTGCAACTGATCTTTTTTAAGTAAAACCTGAATGTGTTTTCTCCATTTGAAAAATTTGTATTTAGTATATTTAAAAAAATAATAAAACAATACCTTTTTTTCAAAATTCAAAAACAACACTTTCTGCCCTGTAGCGGGTAAATTTTAAGTTAAAAATATGCCGCTTTTGCTGGGATATAGTACATTTTCTGACCATTCCGAAAACACGAACAACTGAAAATTGACGATTTTTGATCTATGACGTTGTTGAAAGGAGTGAGAGATGTATGATACTATCTCCCGTGAGAGTTCCTTATGAACTAACACGGATGCGATGTCGGTTAGGTCCTCACCCAGGCTCTTGCAATGTGTCTCCAGCTGTTGTCTTTGAAAGCTTTCTTATACGGCTGTGAAACATCGCACCTTACAAGGGTCCAGAGCAGCTTTATACTCAGCTTTGAAAATAGATGCCTGAAAAGTATTTAAGGCATGCGGTGGTTTGAATTTGTGAGGAAAGATAAAATATTGCTAGGGCTCAGAAAACCATAATCATAACAAAAAAAGCGATTTCATTGACTTAGCCATGTTCTCTATGACACCTTCTCGAAACGATGTTCCGGAGAATATGTAAAAAAATATTACTTCATTCTTTAGGTTGCTGGATATTTTAGTATTGTCGTTTTAGGATTGATTCGTTTGAAATAATATTTTTCTTCTTCTGCTTGGTGTAGGCGTTGCAACGCGTTGTGGCCTGATTTTAAAAGGGATTAACCTCCTGCCATGTCGATTCCCAGCTGTCAATTCATTTCTTTGGTGGTCTACCCGGGAGTCGTCTACCTTGGGGTTGGACGTGCAGCGCGATTTGGGGGAGTCTGGAAGGTTCCATTCTCCTTAGGTGCGCATACCATTGTCTCCTTCGTTGCCTTCTCCACCTAACGACATCTTCGATCTCGTATATTTCTCTTATCCTGGTGTTTCTTTTTCTATCTGTAAAACTTGATATCATCTGCTTTTCAGAAATGATCATGCAGTTTGTTGAAAAATTACATATTAAAATGAATCATCCTCCATATTATATATATATATATATATATATATATATATATATATATATATATATATATATATATATATATATATATATATATATATATATATATATATATATATATATATATATATATATATATATATATATATATATATATATATATATATATATATATATATATATATATATATATATATATATATATATATATATATATATATATATATATATATATATATATATATATATATATATATATATATATATATATATATATATATATATATATATATATATATATATATATATATATATATATATATATATATATATATATATATATATATATATATATATATATATATATATATATATATATATATATATATATATATATATATATATAAAGTTATCGTAACTAATCGACTAACCAACTAACCATGACACCGCTTCTCTACAGGGGTAGGCAGAGAAAAACGATCGCCACACCAATCTGTCTTTGCAAACACCCTTCGCCTCTTCCATACTCATGCATCTCCTCAAACATACCAGACGATTATTCCAACTCCTGACCGGACTACTTTCAAGTATTTTAAACACTTGATTATGCCAAGTTTTTTTAGAATTTTCACCTCTTCTATTACCAACTACATTCTCCTCATAAATTTGTTGTATCTATATTTCTTTACTCATTTTATTCAAATGAGTGAAGAAAGAAAGAAAAATTATATAAGCTGTTCGAGTTGTTCATATCGCTCACTCCTTTCAATAAAGTCATATATCAAAAATCGTCAATTTTCAGTTGTGCATGTTTTCGGAATGCCCATAAATTGTACTAAATCTCTGAAAAAAGAGGCATATTTTTAACTTAATATTTACCCGCTATAAGGCGGAAAGTGTTGTTTTTGCATTTTGAAGACAAGGTATTGTTTTAATTTTTTTTTTTAAATAAACTAGTTTTCAAATGAAGAAAAAACCTTCAGGTTTAACCTAAAAAGATCTGTTGCACAGTAAAAAGTTCAAACAGAGATTGATATTTATTTTTAATACATTTTATTATATTTTAAAACTTTTAAAACGATCTCCAGAAAAATCAAGTTTTTTTTTATATATGACGTTGTTGAAAGGAGTGAGCGATATGTGAGATGAATTGGTTTTTTTCTTCTGATAAAAAAGGTGCATCACTCTTCAATAAGTAAAATTAAAACATTCGAGTATATTTATAATTCGATTTATTTATTTTGCTTTTATATTTGTTGGTGAAAATATTTATAGTAAATATAAATAATAAATTATATATACAAATATTCATTCATTGTGTAATGGAATATAAATGGTCTATTGGATTCGGACTATAAGTTTCAAACGGCGTTTTGATGTTGAACACTATACAATATTCACTATAAGTTTTCAAACTAAGGGTAGAATTGAGTTAATAATGATGAACTCCGTGGATTCCATGCACTCCGTGACCATAAGCACCATAGACAGCGGGGACTCCATAAGCGTGAGCTCCATAAGCAGCTACTCCTCCGACGGCGTGGTTGATTCCATGGGCGCCATGGGCGGCGTTGGAGAAAGCGGCGTGGTGGGCAACCTTGGCGTGGGCGACAGCGGGGGTATCGATCACGTTTCCGTCATGTCCCAGGGGGGCGGGTCCATAAGCGTGGAGTCCCTGAGAGCCATGTCCATAAGCACCAGCGCCATAAGCACCAGCGCCATAAGCACCAGCGCCATAAGCTCCAGCGCCATAAGCTCCAGCGCCATAAGCGCCAGCACCATGAGCATAAGCGCCATGGGCACCATAAGCTCCGAGGGATCCGTGAGCGCCATGAGCGGCGTTGGTGTAAGCGGCATGGTGGGCGGCCTTGGCGTGGGCGACCTCGGGGGTGTCGATCACGTTTCCGTCATGTCCCAGAGGGGCGGCTCCATGAGCGTAGGCTCCGGCGTAAGCTCCACCATAGTGGGCACCTCCGTAGTGGGCTCCGGCATAGTGTCCTACTCCGTATCCATGGTCGTACTGTCCATGGTCCTGGCTTTCGGCCAGACCCTCTCCCCTCCATTGTCCATCATCGTGTCCACCGATGTAGTGGGCAGATGCGACTCCCACGCACAGAAGGGTTGCGAATACCTGAAATTGAGAAGATATTTTAACACTTTTTCTTCAAAAATCACATTTGAAACAAACAGTGAATTGAATTTAAAACTTTTAATTCTTTAGTTAAAATCACTTGCATTTGTGTCACATCACTTTTTAGATTATAATGTAAATTTTATAGGATTAATTCTTTTACTACTCACCAGAGAATTCATGATTGTTGTGTGAGCCTTTTCTGAGATGAAAACTGCTTGTGATTTCATGAAAGTTTGTCAAGACTTTATACCTATGTAGAACTCAAGAAAAAACTAGCTACAAAGTGGGGATAGGTGGACATATGAAGGAAATGGTTTATTGATAAAGCGCTATCGTTTAACTATCAAGGTTCTGAACGAAAAAAACAAACAACAGCAAAAAATCTAATCAAATTAGCAAAAACGTCAATACCAATTCAATTGGAGAAATAAATTGCATATGTGATATGCATATTTTTTCGATTGCAATATTTACTTCTTTGTTTCATTTAAATTTTACGAAACGTTAAAATTAAATCATCAACTAAACAAAATGTAGGGTTAAGTTATATTTTTTAATTCAAATGAAATCCTTAATCATTTTATTTTGTATATTTCGGGTTTAGTTTTAAAAGAAAGAAAAAAGTATTTGTGCATATCTAGTTAAATGAGTTTTTATTTCTTAATTAAAAAATCATCAATTTTGTCTTATTTTAACTTGAATTGTAAAAGAAGCTTAAATAATATTGGCATTTGTCAACTTGATATATTTTCCTTAATTGTTTCATATAAATTATATGGAATTATAAATCATCAATTTTGTCTTATTTGGGATTTAGTTTTGAAAGTAGTTTGGAAAATTTATATTTTTATCAATATATATATTTTTTTAATAAATAAATTATTTGACATTTTCAATCATCAATTTGTTTAATTAGGAGTTAAGTTATGAAAGATATTTTTTACATACTTATCTATTTGAGTTTAAAAAAATGTATTTTTGAAAATCAATTAATATTCTAAAAAATTGTCCATTTTTGTTGTTTAACTTTACTGTAACATTTTTAATGCTTTGGAAAAAAAATGGAACATTGAAATATGCAAACAGTATTGTTTCTTTGGAATGACAGGCTTTTACCGTACACGTTTCGTAAATAATAAATTTTACAGATATACGGAAAAACCTCCATACAAAAGTGTATGTTTTCATTCATTATTGTTTATTTTACTAGAACCCTTAGATGAAAAATTTTCTGAAAAATCGCAAAGGAAAACGAATTTTTAAAATTATTTCGAATGATGTTCGGCAAAGCACATAATACTCGTATTATTTTTTATTATCAGACTAAACGAATTAGCTAAGCCCAGCCACGCGTTGCTATGGCTCAGTTTACTTAAATGGATATGGAAGAAAAAATAAAGAAAAAAATCTCTTATGTTCAATTTCACAGTGCTTGTTGTGAGTATACAGTACTTAAACAGCTATCTAAAGCACGCTGTCCGCCATCAGCATTATTTTATATTGCGCGTATTGATGTTGCGTTCATCACATGACGCTGTCGTAGTGGTATTTTTATTTTTAAAGCTTGTTTTAACTTGTCAAAGTACTTTAAAAATACACACAAACAAACGTAAACTTATTTTAAATGTCAAAGCAAAATATTATTTACTTTAAGAGTTTAAACATTTTGAACAAACGAACATCAAAATATTTGAATATATATATATATACTTATTTATTTTTTTACAAAAATGTTAATAAAATTAGTATATAACCACTCACCGAGATTTTTACGTCTACCGGTTTCGAGACGTACCCGTCTCTTCGTCAGGACAATCACTAACACAGCATGCAAACAATACTACCCTTCACCACCATAGCACCATTTACACACTCAAAACTACACAAATTGTCTAACACATGCGATTTTTGGTCGACCCGAAGACCAACATGCACTATAGTTTTCAATACAGACATGCGTTACGAGCCGAGGTTAAACGTATATTAGAATTAGACTAGGAATCGAATCTATTTATATACTTGTAGGATGAGAGGAGTGGGGGGGGTTCGAATTGGATATTGACGAATCGTGTTTAATCGATGTCGAATCAAACAATGGACTATATGTAAAATTTATTTGGTTGTTAATTAGAGGAATATTATTTTTAAGTGCTTTCCTAATATAAAAAATCTCCATATTATTTAGTTTTAACCCTTTATTATTAGTGTTTAATATTTTTACTCCCGTGTCTTTTTTGAAGACGTGATTTGATTCTATGAGGTGATTGGCAAATTCGGAGAAGTTATTATTGTTTAGACATCGTATGTGTTCTTTTATTCTGGTATTAAAAAAAAAAGACACGGGAGTAAAAATATTAAACACTAATAATAAAGGGTTAAAACTAAATAATATGGAGATTTTTTATATTAGGAAAGCACTTAAAAATAATATTCCTCTAATTAACAACCAAATAAATTTTACATATAGTCCATTGTTTGATTCGACATCGATTAAACACGATTCGTCAATATCCAATTCGAACCCCCCCCCACTCCTCTCATCCTACAAGTATATAAATAGATTCGATTCCTAGTCTAATTCTAATATACGTTTAACCTCGGCTCGTAACGCATGTCTGTATTGAAAACTATAGTGCATGTTGGTCTTCGGGTCGACCAAAAATCGCATGTGTTAGACAATTTGTGTAGTTTTGAGTGTGTAAATGGTGCTATGGTGGTGAAGGGTAGTATTGTTTGCATGCTGTGTTAGTGATTGTCCTGACGAAGAGACGGGTACGTCTCGAAACCGGTAGACGTAAAAATCTCGGTGAGTGGTTATATACTAATTTTATTAACATTTTTGTAAAAAAATAAATAAGTAAAAATGACTAACCACAAAGTAAATGCTTTAAATATTAATAATATTGAGAATAATATATATATATATATTTAACATGAATTTTTCTTTCCTCAATATTTTCTTCTATAAATCATATATAATGTATTGAGAGGTCCCAGATTTGATTCCTTGAAGGGTAAAAATAAATTAGAGGATTTCTCCCTCTTATATATATTTTGAATTTCCCGGGACAAGTTCGTGAAGCACAGGGCTGATCACATTTCCTTGGTGTACAATTAAAAATAAATCATAAATTTACTCCACTACAATAATGTGGAGGTCCCAAGTTCGATTCGCAGTGTTTTTTTACAACCTGTATTTCTTTAAAACTACCCTTTACTGGTAAAGCCTGAAGCGTACCGAATATATTACCTTCATTAACAATCAACTAAACATTGCATTGGTTTGATGCAGTGCCCTATGCACTGTCAGGTGTGGATAAGGACTAGAAGAAAAATGGAGAAGAAAAAGTAGGTAGGAAAAGGAGAATAACAGCGATGGCCAGGTCACTCAGAGTTGCATATCGGTCACTCAGAGTTGCATATCGCTCACTCCTTTCAAGAACGTCATAAATCAAAAATCGACAATTTTCAGTTGTGCATGTTTTCGGAATGCTTAGAAAATGTTCTATATCCCAGCAAAAGCGCCATATTTTTAACTTAATATTTACCCGCTACAGGGCAGAAAATGTTGTTTTTGCATTTTGAAGAAAAGGTATTGATTGAATATTTTTTTAAATAAACTTAATATTTTTCAAATGGAGAAAAAACCTTCAGGTTTTACCTAAAAAGATCTGTTACACAGTTAAAAGTTCAATAAGTGGCTTGATATTTATTTTTAATACATTGTGTTATATTTTTAAACTTTAAAAACGTTCTCCTGAAAAATTCAGTTTTTTGATTTATGACGTTCTTGAAAGGAGTGAGCGATATGTGTTACAATCTTGTGAAAGCTACCGCGAAAATGTACCAGCCTCTTTAGCAAAGAATTCTCAAGGATCTTAATTTTTTGCAATATCCGAATAAAATTATGACTAATATTTTTTAAAGCCATGAAATTCCAATACGAATCTAGGCATTTTTTTCTGTCATGAACCACAAAACTAAATTCGTTTCGCTTACCAATACAATCGTATTCTAGTACATAGGCATATAAAAATACTTCAACGTATCGCATTTTTCGGTAATTACCGCTCTATTTTTTCAATTAAATGAACGACTTCCGCCTATATCACGGTTCTCAAACTTTTTCAGAAAGACCCCTTCTTCACGTTTTGATTTATAAAAAAGAATAAAATTTTAAAGGATACGTTTTATCTATTAGAATTTCTCTCCGGTTAGTTTTTTTTAAATAAAATAAACAAGAAACTATCGTTTTCCTGTAATTTATTTTGCTAATTATTTTTCTGAATGACTATTTTACCCTTATTTTAACCATAGTTTATTTTTTACAGAACAGTTATAGCAATACTAACGTCACATATAGATTATTAGACTATTTCCATTTAAAAAAATCTAATCTTGTAAAAGAAGGGACTTTGCAGGTTTTTCCTTTGAATAAATAAAAGTCCTTTACGAGTCTGATTTTTGTGTTATTTATTACTTTTAAAAAAAATGTTTACCTGACTACTGATATCACTAGGACCACCAAGATGTCTTTGTATTTCAGCTTTGCAAGTAGGTACTCTTATATCCGATAACATGACTTATAAAGACACTATTTGAAAAAAAATGTAATAGTAATAACATAAGTATTGATAATGCAATTAAATCGTGGATGAATTTCAAATATTTCAGTGTGGTGAGAAAATTGGAATATTCGAAATCCATTCGTAAACTTTTAAAACATAATGGATGTGTCTAAAAATCACGTTTACTGGTAATATACACGTATGAAGAAAAAAATACAATTATTGAAAAATGAAACAATAAAGTACAGTTTTGGTACGATTTATTTTGTTTGATTGGTGAAATATCACGAAAATATTAACAAAATCAGAATTTTTGGAAATGAAAAAAAAAATGATGCAAATATACACATTGAATGATTTTTTTAGCTTGATGGGGTGTGGGTCAGATATATTGATAATTATTATAAATATTGACTACTTAACATATAAACAATAAAAGGTACTACTTATCGAGAGAACAAATTCAGGGGAAGATCGATTAATAATGGTGGACACCATGAGCTCCATGGGCGCTGTGGGCAACAGCGGCGAAGTGGGCAGCCTTGGCGTGGGCAACCTCGGGGGTGTCTACTACGCGACCATCATGACCGATGGGGGCGGCTCCATGAGCGTAGGCACCATGGGCATAAGCGCCATGGGCACCATAGACGGCGGGGACTCCATAAGCGTGAGCTCCATAAGCAGCGACTCCACCGACGGCGTGGTTGATTCCATGGGCGCCATGGGCGGCGTTAGAGAAAGCGGCGTGGTGGGCAACCTTGGCGTGGGCGACAGCGGGGGTATCGATCACGTTTCCGTCATGTCCCAGGGGGGCGGGTCCGTAAGCGTGGAGTCCCTGAGAGCCATGTCCATAAGCACCAGCGCCATAAGCACCAGCGCCATAAGCACCAGCGCCATAAGCACCAGCGCCATAAGCACCAGCGCCATAAGCTCCAGCGCCATAAGCGCCAGCACCATGGGCACCATAGGCGGCGGATCCGTGGGCACCATGAGCGGCGTTGGAGACAGCGGCATGGTGGGCGGCCTTGGCGTGGGCGACCTCGGGGGTGTCGATCACGTTTCCGTCATGTCCCAGAGGGGCGGCTCCGTGAGCGTAGGCTCCGCCATAGTGGGCCCCATGTCCACCGATGTAGTGGGCGGAGGCGACTCCCACGCACAGAAGGGTTGCGAATACCTGCGTACAAAAAAAGTTGTTGAAAATCTTCATTTACACACCTCTTGATTTTCACCAAGATCTATGTTTATATTTCTATAGACACGAAGAGTTTTAATTGAGAAGGTAATTCAGAAGGAAAGGCATTCAAGAAGCCAGGGAACAGAAGAAGAGGGATACTAGTAAAGAATTTCATGGACCAGTTTAAAGAAAAGATAGAAAGTAAGATCGTTCGTATAAAGCCCTATAAACCCCAGATTTAGACAGAACGGTTTTAAGGTGCTGTACATACAAGAGCTCGTAAATTCAAAAAATAATACAGGGATTTCGATCTCTGACTGATTTGAGCTATAAATTTATCCACTGTTTAGCATTCATCAACTTTATCAATGATTGATATGAAATAAAAATAACAAAAAAGTACACAATGTAAACAAAATTACTTTAACCAGTCAGTTATACATTGTTAGCTAAGAAAATTCCCAATATTCCGTTTATCCCTCTTGAATACAACCCGTTCATCTTGAATGATGTTTTCGTTTATGTACAATATTTTATCAATACGGCATTTTGAATTATCATTAATCAAACCATAAAAAGATATACATTTAAATTATTTTTCCACGTAATTAATTGATATAAAGTAATATCGGTTCCAGGATCTAATAAACTTATGTAAAAACCCTCAACTTATTTTTTTTAAACCCAGGATACATTAAGTGAACTCGAATTTTTTGCTTAAAACTGTTTTGTATAAAAAAATAAGTCTTCCTTCGAAATAAATATGAGTTTTTTTTTTAAAGAAATGAGTTGAAGAATGGTAAGAAGTTTAAAATATATATACATTTAAAATAAAATATTTGTTTGCCAAATTCAAATATATGTTTATTAAAAAAAATGGTCGCGGACAACACGTGCGTCTTTGCAAATTTCAGAGTAGTAATTTATTTATTTATTTAAAGTTTATTTGTGGGCACTTTTTCGTATTGTATCACGATCAGTCAAAATACCTAACATAAGTGGATTTTGAACTGTATGATCAAAATATGGTTTTCTTTAAAATAAATTAATGAATTGAGGTATCCGTAATAATAGCAAGCCGATTGTGAAACCACCAAAATCTAATGTCAAAAGTAGATAATATTAAACACTCACCAGAGAGTTCATGATTGTCTAGTGAGAGCCTTTTCTGTGATGAAAACTGCTTGTGCTGAAACTGAGAGAGCTGAAGCCTTTTATATCAAAACGATTGCTTCAAAGTTCAGCCTTAAGAGGGGGTAGGGTGGTCATGTACAGTACTTGAAATACTGTATACATCATATTTATAAAATATGACGTTAATAGTAAAACCATCTAGTTCCTGAATGCGAATTACTATGTAAACTTCTTAGTAAAAAAGAATTTGATTATAAAAAAAGAACGTACGTACTTGAGATATAAACGTTTTTTCTGGTACAAATTAAGCGTTAACAATATAATAGGCGTGTGTGATTCATTTAACCCTAAAATGGCGTACACGATATGCGTGAATATTTTTATTTATTGATTTGGCGTTTAATTTGTAGAACTCCATTTTAATATATGTATTAATTTTTAAATCAAACACAGATTTTTTGAGTCTACTAAGATGTATTTTATTAACAAAAACACATTAAAAAGTAATATTATGAAAATTGATTCGCCTAGTTATGGCATTTTCAAACGAATGTGAAAATCAAATGGACTGACGGTCCTTATGTAGCTATACAATTCTACGTGACAGTTTTAACAAGTGCAGAAATAATGTGGGCCAATAGTTTAATTTAGCTACTGTTGTCTCCCATAAATTACTGCTGCGCATGTTAAAACTGTCACTTAAAATTGTATAGCTACATAAGGACTGTCAGTCCATTTGATCTTCACATTCGTTTGAAAATGCCATAACTAAGCGAAACAATTGTCATAATATATTTTTTTAAATGTGTTTTTGTTAATAATATAAGGCACTGCATCGTAATGACGCATCTTGATCTTTAACTGCGTGAAGGCAAGGTGATCAGCCCTGCGCCTCTTGTATCAGTCCAGGGTGATGAAATAAATAATCAGAGAAATTAACCATATTTATTTTGACCCCCTGAGAAATGAACCAGGGACCTTCAGAATGGTAGCCAAATGCGCCAACTACTACACTATGGAGGTGTAAAAAATTAGCATGTAGATAAAAAAAAACATTATTTACTTCTTTTAAGATGTTTATTCCCTTTAAATATAAAAAATAAAGCTCATTAAAAGGACCCCTTTTTTAAAAAATTAATCTAAAAATGGCTAATTTCGAAAATTACATATGGTTTCATCATTGACCTGTTGAATTTCACCTGTTGAAAAGAACATCTCATACTCGAAAGTAATCGTGTGCATTAATAATTTAAAATAAGTGGTCTTAAACAAGTGTATCATTTTTCATATTAAAATTAACACGATTATACCCCAAAATTATGGTAAATCAATAAATAATGCATGTGACCCCAATTCTACAAAACTTATACAAGTCGATCACGGCCATTTTAGGGTTAGCCGTGTGACCTTTCGCAAAAAATGAATTAGCTATAATTCGTACGCTTATGGGCATGGTGTTGCCAAAATCAAAGCATGGGATCAACGGACAGTGTTTAATATGCATCCATTTGAATCGGATCAGAAATTTTAGTCGCAATATTGACAAAATTAGATTATATTTTTAATTTGTATTGAAAATACTAGTATGTGGGTTACTCGGCCAAACGGAGATTGTTTTTTTTTAATAAGTTTGTTTGTACTAGATTGGTTTTTTTAATAAGTTTTAAATAATTCAAAAATATAAGAATAAACTGAATGCAGTCGAAATGCAATCATTCAGACGATATCATTATGAAACCTTAAATAAAATATTCGTTATAAATGCAGTCAGTTGGTATAATTCCATTTTAATTTTTTGTTAATGTATCAAAAATAAAACAAAATCATTTGATCGAATTCTACTTTTATTTAAATATATACAATGGTATATAATGTGACGCGTTTCGTCTTATATAGTCATTATCAAACTGACTTAAATATTTGCAAAATGTCCTAATGTACTAAAGAATATTTAGTTTTAATGATTGATTTCTGTTTCTTGAATGTTTTCACAGTTACTTTGTGGCACATTTTATAAATTTTATAAAGTTTTTAGTATCGTAAGGGAAGGGTAATAATCTATAGCCTAACTATGAGTATTTCAATGTTTTAGAATTGGTACATTAATCCTGATGATGACAAGGTTCTTGTTGAAACCGGTTGCAAAAAGTGTACCAATAAAAAGTGGTTAAAACAAAGTTGTTTATTTTATAAAATTGATTATTTGAATTGATTATTTGAAACTACATATTGAAATAACATCATATATCACTGTATTTATTAAAATAAAGGTGGAACTCTATCCAATAATTCTGTTTTATTTTGGATACATTACATTAAAATTAAAATAAAATAAAGAAAAGAAAATGCTTGATTGTTTGTCGAGTGAGTCGCAAAATGTTTTTTTTTGTCAAAATAAATAATGCTTATACATTTTTACAATATACAAACATCATATTTATACAAAATAAGGGTTTATATTTTATGTTTATACCAATTAAATAAATATTAAAAATAAATCAAAACAACACTTATTTATTAGGTACATCATATTAACATAACTGCGTTTTATTCATAATATCTATTTTTTTATTATTGAAAGATAAGGTTATTCCTTTTGAACTATGAGAGATTCATTTCGAATTTGTTAACATATATTTTTTAGAAGACAGAGTCAGGCATCCTCAGACTTCTATCTTCTTTTATAAAAAGGAAAGAATGATCCATGTTGTTTTTTGACATTTTAACGTAGGTGAAGAAGAACATGGAGGTCTGGGTATTTACGGGGTTTACGACCGTCATTGGCTGGTTTAAGTGATCACTTTACACACGTGTAACATTCACCAATCCTACCCATGATTGACAACCACACTACTCAAATTCAATATATATATGATCCAATTTCAAAACGTTGTACAAAAATCACTAGAATTTTCACAAGAGACATCTATTGGTGAGATGAAGAAGCTTTTTGAGCAGAAACTCTTATTTTTATATATGAGGTCCAAATCCTGGATTATAATCACATACATGAGAAACGCAAGAAAATATCCTATACATTTTATTATTTTTCTTATTATTTATTGATTTGGCGTTTAATTTGTAGAACTTCATTATGATTTATGTATTAATTTTTAAATCAAACACGGATTTTATGAGTCTACGAAGTTTTATTTTATTGTTAAAAAACATATAAAATTAATATCGTGACAATTGTTTCGCCTTGTTATGGCATTTTAAAACGAACGACTCATAAATTAGACTCGTAAAATCTGTGTTTGATTTAACAATTACTGCAACATTTTGAGTGTGTCCAAATACTTGTTCACAAAATCTGGATTATCTCCAATTACAGGAGTTATTTTCATATTACTTATTTTTTATGAAAATAACTACTGTAATTGGAGATAATCCAGATTTTGTGAACAAGTATTTGGACACACTCAAAATATTGTAAATAAATTATCTGGTCAAATAGATAATAAAAAGCTTAGATAATAAAAATGAAAATGGTATTTTCTGGCGTTTCTCATGTGTGTGATTATAATCCAGGATTCGGACCTCACATACTAATATAAGAGTTTCTGCTTAATAAAAAGCTTCTTTACATCTCATCAATAGATGTCTCTCGTGAAGTTCTAGTGATTGAAGAACAAGGTTTCTAAATTGTTTCATATATATAGAACTTCCAAGAATTTGAGTAGTGAGGTTGTCAATAATGGGTAGAATTGGTGAATGTTACATGTGTGTAAAGTGATCACTTAAACCAACCTATGACGGTCGTCAGCCCCGTAAATGCCCAGACTTCCATATTCTTCTTCATCTTTGATGAGATGTCAAAAAAGAATAAAACAATTAGTCCATAAATTGTTTTTTTAGCTCATAATTTGACCAGATAATTTATTAACAACATTTTGAGTGTGTCGAAATACTTGTTTATAGATCTGGATTATCTCATTATAATTGGACATAATCTAGAATTATGAACAAGTATTTGAACACACTCGAAATGTTGCATGATACATATCGAGACACCATTAAAATTAACATCTTAGCAGTACAGTGAATAATCCAGTGTCCGATTTGACTCTACGGATGTCATATTTACCTCACAAATGTCTAATCACAAGGTGTGTCTGACATCAACAAGTAAAATTATCGTTTTTTAGTCTATATAAAGGTCTAATTTGCAGAATTTAGAAAATTGAAGGTTAATTTTATCACGAGGTAAATAGAACTTTGAAGGTTTTATAAAATATTGGTTTGATATTTTAGATATCATTCGAATGTATTATTTATTCTTTTCCTCAAGGAACTCGTTCATATTAGCAGTGTATAATTTTTAGCAATTATTTTATATCATTATTTTCTACTATTTATCTCTCATTTCTATTCTAATGAAGCAGTCTTTCACCCCGAAATCTATCTGATCCATTCGTTTATCTGACGCGGTGTAACAGATTTAGTAAGGTTTATAAAACTAAAAATTGAATTAGTTATGTGATGTAGAATTCCTATCATGGCTTAAAATAATAAATAGATTTTTTTTTAAAGTAGGGGTAAAATTATTTATTTGAATTAAAGAGTGAATTTCCATCTTGTCATGAGATTTCAGTATACATAAAATAATAATAATAATCCACATCTTTTCATCTCACCAATAGATGTCTCTAGTGAAGTTCTAGTGATTCAAGAATTATGTTTCAAAATTGGTTCATATATATAGAACTTCCAACAATTTGAATAGTGTGGTTGTCAATAATGGGTAGAATTGGTGAATGTTACACGTGAGTAAAGTGATCACTTAAACCAGCCTATGACGGTCGTAAGCCCCGTTAATACCCAGACTTCCATAGTCTTCTTCATCTTTGATAAGATGTCAAAAAATAATATATAATAATAAAGTTAAAAGAAAAAAATATTTGAAAAAACAGAAATAATTTACTAATCATAATGCTTTTTCCTCAAGGGAATACGGAAACAATAGAATGACACACCACATGTCTTTGCATAAAATCGTTCGCCTTTTCCACATTCATAAATTCACACATTCATAAATTCACTCATACGTATCTGCCGATTATAATGACTCCTAGCCGGACCACGCCCAAGTATTTGATATACTTGACCATGTTGAGTTTTTCTCGGTCTTCCTCTACACCTATTGTCAAACACATTCGTCTAAAAAAAAGATTTTACACTCTTTCTCCACTCATTCGTTTCGCATGCCCAAACCATCTCAACACACCTTTCTTAATTTAATCGATAATGCTTATCTACGCCTAGCATTTTTCCTTATATCACCATTCGAACATTTGCCATACATCGTTTTGCCGCATATTTTTCTGTGCATGTGCTGTGAAAATGCATTTCGACTGCATTCAGTCTACTTTCACCCTTTTTTTGCCAACTTAATGCTTCACTCTATACATAGGGTTGGAGCCAGCTAGGATTAATTATACTAATTATTTGCAATAAAGTCTCTTACAGGAGTTCTAAAAACATGAGTTCTGTAGTTATTGTGGTTGGATGGTTAATATAACACAAGTATAATATGATCACTTAAACTAGCCTCTGACCTGTCATCAGCCTTGTAAATACCCGGACTTCCATATTCTTCTTCATCTATATTGAGATGTCAAAATGGAAGATGTTATTAATTATTTTGTAAACGAAGAGGATATCAGTAATGGTTCTTCTGAATTGCGAGGTACTGATTTCATAATGTACTTACTGCTTCTTATTTTCAGTTATTACTATGTACAAACGTTTGGAGATAGTTAGGTTGTGTACCAAAATCATTTTTCTATGGGTGTTAAAATATTTTACGACGAGTGTTTCGTTATTAAATAAAACACACGTTTTTTGATCACTTGTGTTTATTTATGACTTCTAGATTCGGAAGCTAAGCTTCCATCTTCAGGTCTAAATAATAACTAAAACATAATAAATAAAAACTATAAATAAGGAGAAGGGTAATTTAAGGTAAGATAGTGTTTGTCTAGGGGGCGGAGTTTGAAAATAAAGGAAAAATGTAAAGTAAAGGTTAAGTATTTTGAAAAAAAATATTTTTTATTAATTTATTATTAGAATTTAGGTTTTTTTATTATTTAGACGTAAAGATGGAGCTTCAGGTTTTTTTTTCTAAATTCTTCACATTTACTTTACATTTTTCTTTTATTTTCAAACTCCGCCCCCTTGACAAACCCCTTCCCTTAACTTACCCCTCTACTTATTTATTGGTTCTTATTTAAAATGTTTTAGTTATTATTTAGACCTGAAGATGGAAGCTTAGCTTCCGAAAACAGTAGCCATAAATAAACTCAAGTAAAAAAAAACAAGTGTTTTAATTAATAATATTAACATGTCTTACCACAAAGTTAATGCCGAAGCAACAAATAAATTGAGTGTTTTTTTTTTTAAATTTTATATGGTATATCAAATAATAAAACAAATATTTTTATTTATTTTTTGTTCATTTTATTTCATTCATTTGCTATGGTGTTGGACTTTTAAAATAAATACAAGAAAAAAAAATAACTGGAAACATATGAGAAGCAAATCCAACAGCGGTTGCAGCATGATATAGACTGTAAAAGGTACAGAAAAGTTTTGTATATTACAATATATATATATATATATATATATATATATATATACAGAATTATAATAAAGCAATAAATGGATATTTACATGGGATTTACAACTACAATAACATAAACGTTGGGTCATCACAGTGGGGGGTCTTCCTTAAATCCAGGATTTAATGGTAGTAGTGGGATCCGTAGGCACCATGGGCGGCATGAGCCTTGGCGGCGAAGTGGGCAGCCTTTGCGTGGGCGACTTCAGCGGTGTCTACCACCTGACCGTCAGGTCCCAGGGGAGCGGCTCCATGAGCGTAGGCTCCATAGCCATAACCACCATGGGCACCATAGACTGCAGGGGCGCCATACACTCCACCATAGGCAGCGACTCCACCGACAGCGTGGTTGACTCCGTGGGCGCCATGAGCGGCGTTGGCGTAAGCGGCGTGGTGGGCAACCTTAGCTTGGGCAACAGCGGGGGTGTCGATCACGTTTCCGTCATGTCCCAGAGGAGCGGGTCCGTAGATGTGAAGACCGTTGGAGTATCCTCCATGGCCGTATCCAGCGCTGCCATAACCACCATGGGCCAAGTTACCGGCGTAGGCGAGGGGAGCATAAGCTCCATAAGCTCCGTAAGCTCCATGGGCGCCAGCTCCATGGGAAGCGCTGGCAACAGCGGCAAAGTGGGCAGCCTTGGCATGGGCGACCTCAGCGGTGTCTACCACCTGACCGTCAGGTCCGAGAGGGGCGGGTCCATGAGCATAAGCTCCAGCGTAGTGAGCTCCACCATAGCCAGCTCCAGCGTAGCCAGCTCCACCATAGTAAGCTCCGCCATATCCACCTACGCCATGGTCGTACTGTCCATAATCCTGGCTCTCGGCCAGACCCTCTCCCCTCCACTGTCCATCATCGTGTCCACCGATGTAGTGGGCAGATGCGACTCCCACGCACAGAAGGGTTGCGAATACCTGGAAACAAAACGAGTTTGTAATATTTGACAGCAATGCATATTTTTCAAATTATAAGTTTACCCACTCTATGTGTACATTAAATTTAATTTAATATTTGCACTTAAATAAAAAGGAATGTCATTTTTTCACAAATTTATTTAACTAAAATACAAAAATGCAGAATCCATTACATATTGAAATATTACTCTTAAATTTCTGATTGAATAGTATTTTTTGTTGTAATTATCATGTTAATTTTAGAACTGCGGCTAATAAAGTCATTATTTCGTATTTAAAAAATTAAATTAAATTAAATTTTAATATGCCATATTACTTTTTTATGCTTGGAAACTAAACCTTGTAAAACGTAGATAGAACTAAATACATTAAATATGGAATAAGCATTTTAACGTACCAGTATACATTTTATTTTATTACATTAATTAACTCAGCAATCATTTTGTGCTCATATCTATTAATTTTTCTTTTTAAATACCACATTTTCTTAAAATCTATTATGACACGTGTTTCGATGCATTCCGCAGCACTTTCAAACAACGTATGTGTACGGTGTATAAAATAATAAAACGGTGTTTGATAATAATGCTGAATCCACCGAAATACGCGCTACAAAGGATTTCAAGAAATATTTGTATTATTTAGCGAGTAATATATTTTTTTAACTTTGTGAAAGAAAATTAGTCTGAAAGAGGTGAATTTTTTTTAATAGTATACAAAAGACATTTTTATATGTTTATGTATTATTTGGAGCTGGCAGCCGACAGAAAAGCCTGGAGACAGTTTGTGGACTCCATATGCTTCACCTAGGGAGCGGATATGGTTTTATATATGTATTACACAAACGATTTAAAAACTAAAGGCGTCTCAACTATAATTCATCGAAATACATGTTTTTTTTTAAATTATTTATTTGGCAGTCACCTAATAAAAGGATGTTTCTGCTAGTGTCAAGTATAATTTTTATTTACAAACAAAAATAAAAGAAAATAATAATAACAATTTATACAAAATTTCATAGTTTAAAAGAAATTATGCCCGCAATTCTAGAATTCAGGTTCAGAAAGAATATAACATTTGTAAGAAATATTGAAGTAAACAAGTATTTATCAATTAATATTTTTTTGAAGAAAATTGGTCTAAAAGGGTGACATTAAAAAAAACAGAATAGATATAATGTTTGTAGGATTTATATATTGCAAATCAGTTTTATGGGTGTCTCAACTTATGAAATTTTAAAGATATGAAATTTGTAGTTTCAATGGCTTTGAATAATTTCATTTATAAATTATAATAAAAAAAAATTACACAAACACATTTCTTTAGGTAACGTTTTTCAATTAAATTTAAATTAAATTTTACTTGGTAAATACCACTACTTCTTAAAATCTATTTTGAAGCGTATTTCTTTTATTTATTTATTATTTTTATTTATTTGGGAATTGTATTAATTTAGTAAGAATATATAATAAAAAATAGTTACATTAATAAATAAAAAATCCAATTACACAATTACATATTTATGTTTTAATAACGATCAAAAAAATAAAGAGATATAAAATAAAATAAAAAAGAGTGTGAGTGTGTGTGTGTGTGTGTGTGTGTGTGTGTGTGTGTGTGTGTGTGTGTGTGTGAGGAAGGGAGCATTCCGATGCATTCTGCATCATTTTCAAGCACCGAATAAACATATTTACGAAGTAAAATTTACATTAAAAACGGATAGATACTAATTACCGATGAAACTGTTTTTCTTTAAGGAACGACTACTCACCAGAGCGTTCATGACTGTCTTGTGTGACTGCCTTTTCAGAGTTGAAAACTGCTTGTGATCAGCTAGGGGACTGCTCGCTGCATTTATACCGTAACAGAGCCTTCAAAGCGTGACCTTGGTGGGGGTAGGGTAGTAATGTTCCTCTCTGCTGTAATACTAGGAATGCCCAAATGAGACCATTTTCTAGTCTGATCTTGAAATTGATTGCCTTCTTGTGATTTACAAGACACACATTATAATATAGAGATCGGTTCCGAATTGCGAGTCGGTTATTTACTCGCAAATATGACTCATTCCCGTAATAAATTAAAATTGATAACCATGGGAAATTTTTTAATTGCATATTGTTGATCATTAATTTTAAAATTATATTTATTTATTTATCATGAGATGCTCATATTTTTTTATTGTAATCAATTTATTTTTTACTCTCGGGTTCTTTTTTCTGCTGTACTTATTTAATTTTGCATGTTTTTTTTTTAATTTTCTTTCATTGACTCCTATTTTTTTCTTCAGTTTTTTTCTTTTCTGAATGTTTTTCGCAGGTACTTTTTGGGACATTTTTGAACTTTATAAAATTAAACAACTTTGCTTTAACCACTTTTTTATTATTAAATAACATTTAGGATTTTGTTTTTCGTAAGGGAATGTAATTAGTAATGAATATTTTAATGTTTTTAACGTTTTAGAATTTAATAAACCCCGATGATGACAAGGTTCTTTCGACACCGGTAGGTCAAAGTGTACTTATAATAAAAAAGTGATTAAAACAAAGTTGTTTAATTTTATTAAGTTTTTTTCTTTTCTTTCACATTTCTTTAATTTTCCTTTCATTTTCGATTTTTCCATTTTCTTTTCATTTTTTGTAAGTTGACTTTTTTATCAAAGTGAAACTTTTTAAGTAACGGTAATCGATAATTAAACGAAAATTCAGAGGGAAATTTAAAGGATACGTCACGTCAATTAGGCACATTTCGTTACATGAAAGAGAAAAATATAAAACGTATAGAGAAGAAGAAAAAGTGCAAAGAAAGCAGAGAAAGAGGCAAAATGGTATAAGATAGATATTCGAATTGTGAAATAAGGAAATAATGCAAGGCTGAGATAAGCATTATCGATAAATTAAGAAAGGTGTGTTGAGATGGTTTGGACATGTGGAACGAATGAGCGAGGAAAGAACGGCAAAACAAATTTATGAGGCGAATGTAGTTGGAAAAAGAAGCAGAGGAAAATCGAAGAAATCTTGGCATGATCAGGTACATATGTCATATACTTGACATATCGCTCAATCTTTTCAAGAACGTCATAAATCGAAAAATTTGATTTTTCAGGAGAACGTTTTTAAAGTTTAAAAATATAATACAATGTATTAAAAATAAATATCATTCCATTTTATTTATTGTTTCGGCATTAACTTTGTGGTAAGACATGTTACAATGATTAAAGAAAACACTGGTTTTTTACCACTTGAGTTTTTTACTCAAATGGTAAAAAAGTGTTTTCGTTAATTATTGTATCATTCCATTTAATGAACTTTTTACTGTGCAACAGATCTTTTTCACTAAAACCTGAAGGTTTTTTCTCCATTTGAAAATTATTTAGTATGTTAAAAAAATAATTAAAAAATACCTTTTCTTCGAAGTGCAAAAACAACCCTTTCTGCCCTGTAGCGGGTAAATATTAAGTTAAAAATATGCCTCTTTTGCTGGGATATAGAAAATTTTCTGGGCATTCCGAAAACATGCACAACTGAAAATTGACGATTTTTGATTTATGACGTTCTTGAAAGGAGTGCGCGATATGTACTTGATCTTGCCGGGTCTGGAGTCAGGGGTCAAAATAATGGGTGGGTACAAACGAGAAGATGCATGAATGCTGAAGAGGCAAAGAATGATTACAGAGACAAAGTGGTGAGGCATGCTATATTTTCTGTGCCTACCCTTGCGGAAAGTGGCGTGATGGTTAGTTGGTTAGTTAAGTAACGTTGATTTTTTTTTAAATTTTAAATTGAAAAAAATACTGTGTGAAAATATAAACGGTAATAGTAGTTTCGTGTTGTTATTATTTTTATATATAATTAATAAATATAATTATACCAAATATTAAAAGTAAGGATACAATTACCGACCTGTATGTGAAGGAGGTACCTACAGTAATAATTTATAACAGTTTCTTTTTACAGGAGCAAAAAATTGTGAAGCAAAAAATTAAATTGTGCAGGTTTTATCGGCCAACCCATCGTGATGCAATAAACTTCTCTTTTTACATTTGCTCAAGTGAACGTAAAGTTCATGTTATTTTTTGACATCAGTGATCATTTAACCGGCCCAAGACAGGTCGTAACCTCTATCTTTATTGAGATGTCAAAAAGTAGGGATAGTTAATTAAACTAAATTACATCATTTTTTGACATCTTAACATAGATGAAGAAGAATATGGAAGTCTGGGCATTTACGGGGCCAACGACCGTCAAAGGCTGGTTTAAGTGATCACTTTACACAAGTGTAAAATTCACCGATTCTACCCACGATTGACAACCACAGTATTTAAATTCTAGGTACTTCTTGAAATATAACTTCTAGTTCTCAAAAAAATAATGTAAAAAATAACTCCTAATTGGAGATAATCCAGATTTGTGAACAAATATTTGAACACACTCAACATATATTATTTTCACAGGTATTGGAAATCAAACATACCACACTACTCAAATTCTTGGAAGTTCTATAAATATATGTATGATCATTTATACGCCAGTTAATTGAAAATATACGTATCTGTATATTTTTCAATCAACTGGCCTTGGCAGTGCACGATTTTTAATATATAGGTTATTTTTTTAAACTACAATTTGCTAAAATTATCGCTTCACCTCATCGATGCATTGGATATACCATCTAAGATTATTGTATTGTTTTTTTATAAAATGCAACTCACTCTATAAAGGTCTATTTGAGAACATATAAAAAAAAATGCTTTTGCCTTGTCCACAGTGCAGTAAATATATCGGTCACTCCTTTCTACAACGTCATATATCAAAAATCGTCAATTTTCCGTTGTGCATGTTTTCGGAATTCCCAAAAAATGAACTTTATCAAAGCAAAAGCGGCATATTTTTAACTTAATTTTTACCCGCTACAGGACAGAACGTTTTGTTTTTGCATTTTGAAGAAAAGGTATTGTTTAATTATTATTTTTTTAAATATACTTAATATTTTTCAAATGGAGAAAAACATTTAGGTTTTACCTAAAAAGATCTAAAAAGAAGTGGCTGGATATTTATTTTTAAAACATTTTATTATATTTTTAAACTTTAAAAACGATATCCTGAAAAATCAAGTTTTTTGATATGTGACGTTGTTAAAAGGAGTGAGCGATATTTGCTTCAGTTTCAATCTAAAAAAATACCATGTATCACTTTCTCGTACTGAAGTCTAATAGCTTCGTTTCAATCTTTCCTTCCTCTTCCAGGCTCCATCCCAAATTATCGTCTTTGTAGGCTGTGGGAGTCAGCTACCCTCGTCCTCAGCTTGTAAGACCTACAACTTTGGATGAACTTGTTTCCTATGCTTCACTTGTCCATAGAATCCCGCAACCTGGTTTCGACGCATTGTCAGTCTGGATTCCAGAAGTTTCACAAATAATGAAACTAATTAATTTTCAACATTTTGAGTATGTCCAAATACTTGTTCACAAAATCTGGATTATCTCCAATTACAAAAGTTATTTTCATATTATTTTTTGACATGTCAAAAGCCCCGTAAATGCCCAGACTTCCATATTCTTCTTCATCTTTGATGAGATGTCAAAAAATAATATGAAACATATTAATGTTTATATTATTTTGCCTTTCCCTTAGCAAAGTAATATCTTTGCTTTCTTGTAATTATAATAAGTGAATAACTGTGTTGAATAATAAATTTTATTCCTTTTGTCCGCCTCCGTACAAAAGGAATAAAATTAACGGTCAGCACGCTCGGCTACCGTTCTGGAGGTCCCGGGTTCGATTCCCAGGGGGGGTCAAATAATTGTAAGTGATTTTTTCACTCTAATATTCATTCAATATTACCCAGGACTGGTACCTGAAGCGGAGGGCCGATCACCATTCCTTCGTGTGTTAACGATCAAGATAACACTGCGTTTATATAATGCAGTGCCCTATGCACCATTGGGGTGCGGATAAGGGTTTGAAGAATTCCTTAAGGGTGGTGACTGACCGGAGCATTTCGTCGTAACGTAACGTCGTAACGTCGCTCGCGGCGAGCAACGGAAACTGTGGATGGAGCGCTCCGCTCGCTGTACTGACTGCCTGAATGCTCGCATCGTAACGTGTTACGTTACGACGAAATGGCTCCGGTCAGTCACCACCCTAACGTTCTCAGTGTTTTATTTTATATTATGTCTATTTTCTATTATATCTTGGTTGTTATTATACCGCCAATGGACATATTTTTTTCTATAATAATAATAAAACCCTTATCCGCACCCAATGGTGCATAGGGCACTGCGTCATATAAACGCAGTGTTATCTTGATCGTTTACACTTGAAGGAAAGGTGATCAGCCCTCCGCTTCAGGTACCAGTCCAGGGTAATATTGAAAAAATATGACAGTGAAAAAATCACTTATATTTATTTTACCCCCCTTGGGAATCGAACCCGGGACCTCCAGAACGGCAGGCGTGCGTGCTGACCATTACACTACGGAGGCGGACAAATACGTGAAGTAAAAATGAATAATGTGTAAGTAAATATTGTATATTTCCTTACTTCAGTTTTTTCGCCATTACCTCCAGTGCCGTATTAAATATTAAAGCTTTTTTTTAATATTTCATACTGTTGTATATAAAATACTGCATTTCAATTAAATTCTCATGCGAAGATTCTATTAGTAAATTTTTACAAATTCTATGAAGAATATTTGAATAAAACAATAATTACTTTTATATTACTTTTTGACATCTCATTAAATATGAAGAAGAATATGGAAGTCCTGAAATTGGAGATAATCCAGATTTTGTGAAAAAGTATTTGGACACACTCAAAATGTTGTAAATAATTAGTTTTTTTTTATGTATTTTTGTTGATTTTATGGACGTCGGATGTTAAACCAACATAGTATTTCGTTCATCAACATATTGAAATAACCTAATAATTTAAGATTTAAATTTAATATGAAGGTACGCCTTGCCTTCATGTAAGTAACGAACAAGATAACACTGCGTCAGTGCCCTATGCACCATAAGGCGCGGAAAGGACAAAATGAAAAAGAAGAAAATAAATATGAAAAATAAAGAAATATGTTAAGAGAAACAACAATAAGATATTTATACAGTGTTGTAATTTCGATAAAAATCCATGGACACAGGATGATCAAAACGCTTGGCATAGCTTGGTCAATTTTTAATGATAATATTTGGCACCATGGGCGCCAAAACCTCCATAAGCGCCTGAAGCGCCATAAGCGTAAGCTCCTCCGGCTGCGTAGTTGACACCATGGGCGCCATGAGCGGCGTTGGCGTAAGCGGCGTGGTGGGCAACCTTGGCTTGGGCAACAGCGGGGGTGTCGATCACGTTTCCGTCATGTCCCAGAGGAGCGGGTCCATAAATGTGAAGTCCGTTGGAGTATCCTCCATGGGCAAATCCAGCGTTGCCATAACCACCATGGGCCAGGGAACCACCAGCAGCAATATTACCATAAGATCCATAAGATCCATAGGCACCAGCTCCATGCGTGCTGTGGGCTCTAGCAGCTGCATTGGCGTGGGCGGCAAAGTGGGCAGCCTTGACGTGGGCGACCTCAGCGGTATCTACGACCTGACCGTCAGGTCCCAGAGGGGCGGGTCCATGAGCATAAGCTCCAGCGTAGTGAGCTCCACCATAGCCAGCTCCAGCATAGCCAGCTCCGCCATAGTGAGCTCCACCGAGTCCTCCAGCTCCATATCCATGGTCGTACTGTCCATAGTCCTGGCTCTCGGCCAGACCCTCTCCCTTATATTGTCCATCATCGTGTCCACCGATGTAGTGGGCAGATGCGACTCCCACGCACAGAAGGGTTGCGAATACCTGTTGATTAAAACTTATAGTATTATCTTAAAATATTAATATTAAAAGTCATACATTAATGATTTTATCATTCTTCTCAGAGTAAGGGTATAAAAATGTTCATTGTGTTTATGTAAGTACTAGTACAAGTATTTATCGTTTCCAACGCAATGAACATTTTTTCAAAACATTATTTTTTATCATGCTTTATAAGAAATACGGACCAATGCAGAATGGAGCAATGCATTTTATATTCATAATTTAATTAACCCTTACTAGCGAACCGTCACAAAACTTTACTACAGGAGTACGGCTGTCCAAACTTAAAACACAGTAAGGGACATTTTTTTGTAATATGTTTTTTTTGCATTTTCGGACTAAGTAGAATGTACTTAGTCCAAAAATGCAAAACGTGCCACAAAAAATGTCCCTTACTGTGTTTTGAGTTTGGACAGCCGAGCAGGCAGAAAGGCTATAACTCCACACAACTCCGTCTTTGAAAGCATTATTTGCATATCATATCATGCATCTCTTCATATATGCCTGCAGATTACTCCAACTTTTGACCCACTACATTTGCCTCGTATTTTTACAGTTTTATTATCACTCATTTGTTCCACACGTTCAAATTATTTTAACGCACCCTTCGTAATTTTATCGCTACTGTTTATTTCAGTCTTGCATTCTTTCCTCAGTTCACCATTCAGAAGTCTACCTTATTTTCCGCATATTTATTAAAATGATTCCATTTCAACTGCATTTTCTTTTCCTATCATCTTTAATTTGACATCTCCATGTATCACTTCAATACATAAATACATCGAAGTTATCCTTGGAGGTTAATATTCAATTCACTTAAAATATTTTTACTTGAATCTTTTGTACATCTAAACGTTATTTTAATGAAACAATTTCTAAATAAATCACGCAATTAAAAAAATCGTAAGGATTTTTTGTTTACAAAAATCACACAAATGTACATACTTTCAAATACGTCACTTTTTAATAGATTTATATTATTCACTGACATTTCGTGATGGAATTGCATTTTTAATATATTATTAGATTAAAACCAATATTTTTAGCTTTTCCACTTTATTTTTATTTGACCAGCGACCGGGTTTCGTAGTTACCGACATCATCAGACTGGTGGATGATGTCGATTACCAGTCTGATGATGTCGGTAACAACGAAACCCGGTCGCTGGTCAAATAAAAATAAAGTGGAAAAGCTAAAAGTATTGGTTTTAATATAATAATATATTAAATACGTCACTGTTCTGATTCTCTGAATTTTTGGAAACTTTTGAACTTACCAGAGCGTTCATGGTGATCTCGTAAAAGCCTTTTCAGAGTTGAAAACTGCTTGTGACCTACTAGGGAACTACTCACTGCCTTTATACCAGAATGAAGCCTCCAAACATGACCTTCAAGGGGTGGGGTAGTAATATTCTACAGTATAACGATTCGAGAAATGCCAAAAGGAGATAACTTTTAATCCGTTCTTGAATTTTATTACCTTCTTGTTATTTATTAGGTTTATAAAAAAGTTTAGAACTGCAAGTATAGTATGTGTACAAAGAAATAAATTACAGTGTTACAAATATGCAGTCTAATTTCATGTTAAGTCTATGACGGAAACATCTAATGGGTAGGTAGCTATATCGATAAAATTAAGAAAGGTGTGTTAAGATGGTTTGAGCATATGAATTGAAAGAGTTATTGATTTTATTTATTATATCGATTTATATATACATTTTCACAGCGCAAAAATATTAATAGATGCCATTTACGGGGCTGACAACCGTCATAGGCTAGTTTAAATGATCACTTTACACACGTGTAACATTCACCAATTCTACCCATAATTGACCACCACACAAAAAATTCAAGTCTTGGAAGTTCTATATATATAAACCAATTTTGAAACATTGTTCTTGAATCACTAGAACTTCACTACAGACATCTATTGGTGAGATGAAAAGAAGCTTTTTTACTAAGCAGAAACTCTTATATTAGTATGTGAGGTCCAAATCCTGGATTATAATCACACACATGAGAAACGCCAGAAAATATAATTTTCATTTTTATTTTAATTATTATATTATATTATAATTTGATCAGTTAATTTAAATACAATATTTTGAGTGTGTCCAAATGCTTGTTCACAAATCTGGATTTTCTCCAATTATAGGAGTTATTTTTCATATAAATATTAAAAATAACTCCTATAATTGGAAATAATCCAGATTTGTGAACATGCGTTTGGACACACTAAAAATTTTGTAAAGTTATCAGACACTCTAATAACATTTATTGACTATTCATCAGATAACGAAGTTTAACTTTCTTATACGCATTTTCATAATTTTAGAGATTTGATTATAAAAAAAGGCAAACTTCAAAAGTGCAAACACATCTTGATTCCTTTTCCAAAGCACGATTACCTAATGCAAACTCGTCGATATCAAACAGCAACGTCACTTCACGACGAGTGTCCGAAAATAATAAATATAATTGTGTTTGAGTTTTGTATTGTTCATTTATGTCTTAATACAGTGACATTTTCAAAAAAAATTAAAATATTTTCAACCCATTTCTATATAACGGACTTTCAGCTTTAAAGGACACTCCTCCTCTAATTACTAAGTTAAATCGAGGTTTTACTGTACATGCATTTTTTTAATCCTTATTTATTTTCGTTTAGTCCTTGTTCTATTAATAAATAATAAAAATAATAAAATTTAACTTTGAATTGGTATACAGTAAGCTGCCTTAAGCATTATTATATGGTTTACTCCATAACAGTTATTTATTACGATATTTTAAGGAGATAAAAAAAGCAATAAAAGATAATATCATACTTCGAACGTTCTTTATTTATATTGCAGACCAACCCATGAGGATGTAATAAACCGTTAAACCATACTACTGCTAAAACATGTTCTTCTTCTTCTATTTTTTGCCCCTATAGGAAGCTAAATGGTGCATGCATAATTTTATGTATAAATCAAAAAATAAAATCAATAATATTTTGGGCGTTACCAAATACTTGGTTTCAATTCTGGGATTTTCACTTGAGATTTATTTTTACATTTTGATAAGCTAACAACGATGAAGAAGAAAAATGAAGTATGGGTATTTACAGAGCTTACGACCCGTTATAGGCTGGTTTTACATGATTGCTTTATAAACGTGTAAAATTCACATTTTTCTCGGTTTTGCTCTGCTTCTTAATCCTGCATTAACTATTTGTATTTTTATACCACACTAAGAAAAAGATTTGGCAATTTTTGGCTTAGGTGTGGACATTTTAAGTACCATACGTACATACATGTGCATGCCGTCGTTTCGCTGTAGGGCTAGGTAGAGAATATGGAGCACCACATTCTTCTGTCCTGACTTCCTCCTTCATTTCCATACCTAAATCTAGTCATACATGTCCTCCGGTTAAAAAATCTCTTCACTTCTTTTAGTTTTTGTAATGTATTATTTGGGCATCCTCGTTTTGCTGTCCTATTTACATTTACCAAATAAACTTTCTTAGTCATTCTCTCGGTATCCATTCTCTCCACGTGTCCATACCACCTTAAAGATTTTTTCTGAATCTTTTCAATTATCCCTAGTTCAACCTTACATTCCTTTTTCGTATCTTCATTTTTGATTGTGTCATACGATTTTACACACATTCGTCTATGGGCACGGAAATACTTTCCACTTCTACTGCCAACCTTCTCCACTGTTTATCCCTGTATTTTTTTTTATTTTGTGATTGTTTATGCATTTGAACTTTTATTGTGCCGCCATTTTGACAAGTCTTTTCTGTGTTGACATTTATAACGAGCGACTTAATTCGAATAATGTAATTGCTAATTATTGATACATATATTAAATAAAACAAGAAAATATTTTTTATTCGATTTATTTCGTTTGCTTTTCGGGATTTTGAATAAATATAATAAATACTTCACGGTTAAAATAAATTATAGGAAGAAGTTGAAAATATATACGTATAATACATGGAAATGTTTGGTTATAATACATTATTGTATATTGTAGATATATGTACATTTAATAAAAATGAGAGATCTAGAAGTATACATCTTGAGCTAAGGAATATTTTAATGGGGTATTTTAATTGATTTTAATAAAATGTGGTCGTAGGGTCATCGCAACAGTGTTAAAGGTTCCATTTCCATTTTAGTGGTCATAATGGGCAGCATTACCATAAGATCCATAGGCACCAGCGCCATGGGCACTATGCGCTCTGGCAGCTGCGTTGGCGTAGGCGGCGAAGTGGGCAGCCTTGACGTGGGCGACCTCGGGGGTCTTTACGACCTGACCGTCATGTCCCAGAGGGGCGTAAGGCCCGGAGTATTGAGCTCCACCATCGTGACCAGCTCCATAACCGGCGCCGGATCCATAGGCTCCATGACCACCATAACCGGCGCCGGCGCCATAGGCACCTTGACCACCATAACCGGCGCCAGCTCCATAGGCACCATGACCTCCATACGCTGCGTGAGAAGCGCTAGCGACAGCGGAGTAGTGGGCAGCCTTAGCACTGGCGACAGCGGGGGTATCGATTACGTTTCCGTCATGTCCAAGAGGGGCGGGTCCATAGATGTGAAGTCCGTTGGAGTTTCCTCCATGGCCGTATCCGGCGTCGCCATAACCACCATGGGCCAGGGAACCACCAGCGCCGACAACACCATAAGATCCGTAAGATCCATAAGCACCAGCTCCGTGAGCGCTATGGGCTCTGGCGGCAGCGTTGGCGTAGGCGGCGAAGTGGGCAGCTTTGACGTGGGCGACCTCGGGGGTCTCTACGACCTGACCGTCATGTCCCAGAGGGGCGTAAGGTCCGGAGTATTGAGGTCCACCATCATGACCTCCGCCGTAAGCTCCACCGTAAGCTCCACCATAGTGAGCTCCACCATAGGCAGCTCCGCCATAGATGGCTCCGCCATAGGTGGATGCGACTCCCACGCACAGAAGGGTTGCGAATACCTGCAAAGAAAAAACATTTATTACGTCACATACCCAACTGATGAAGCACCTTTAATAAAAGCAAAAAACAATTTGTATGATCCTTATTCGCACCAATGATTCATAGAGTACTGGATGAGATGGATACAGTGTCGTATAATTCGATTGTTTAGTGTGATAGAAAGGTTATTAGTATTACGCTACAGATCTTAGAAGGGATTGGAATGATGTCTCGTGTTAAAGGAGTAAAAGAGGAATATTTGGTTCAAAAATTAAGATAACAGCAATGGTTTGGGCATTCAAGGTTGCTTTTCCGATATCGTACTAGCTTGTATAAACTTCGTAAGTGTATTAATTTTTTTAAGGTTTATTCCCGCCGTGAAATTAGAGTGATAATTTAACGACTTGACTAGTATTTATTTATTGTATGGTCATAAATTGTCGCATCACATCAATACAAACTATAATAACAACAGATATTGATCAAAATATTATAAGAGTAAGTCCAAAAAAAGCTCTTTTTGAAATTTTCAGTCGCTAATGCGTCAAGAAGCAGGAAATCCTCCAGGTTCCCTTCATAAGCTCAGAGGTTACACTCTGACACGACTTAATACTGATAATTATAAAAACGTACAAAGTATTCAGGAAATCGATTTAAAACGGAGCTTAATGTAAGATTTTTTTGATAATTCAGTTAGAGAATTGGATTGAAAATGCCAGTCATAAGTATAGTCCAGAAGTATGATAAGTTTAACTTTTCTATAAAATGTAGTTATCTTCAACTTCACTCGGTAATTTTTGTATGCATTAAATGCTCTGAACTGGAATAACCGTGAAAAGTTAACGATTAAACCACGCCGAATATATCATTAACCTTATTTCGGTATTTTATTACTAATGACTTTTAAATTGGCTATTTTAAAACTCAGGAAGTTAATACCAAAAAGAAGATTTTTTTTACCGAATAGAAGTAAAGTTATATTTATCTTCATTAAATAGTTCAAATCTTATTTTTCAATCGGTTTATTTTACTACATTTACCATATCGATATCATCATTTCCTTTCAAAACTAACACATTCACTTTTTACAACATCAATGTTTCATTTTTACAATAAATTTCTCAATTATTGGTAAAAAAAGGTATTACTCACCAGAGAGTTCATGGTTGCCTTGTATGAGCCTTTTCTGAACTGAAAACTGCTTGTGATCTGCTGAGGAAGAGTCCACAGCCTTTATACCAGAACGAAGCCTTCAAACACAGCCAAGGCGGGGTGGGGTGGTAATCATTTGATTTGTAATACATCATACGAGAAATGCCAAAATACCATTATTTTATAATCTGATCTTGAAATTTATCGAGTCCGTACAGTTATTACATGCAATAATAATATATTGTTTCCGAATATAGCCCAAAATATTATATCCACTCGTAAATATTCCAATCTATTGCCAATTTTAAATTAATAATCGCAATAAAACGTAAATTGTTATTGAACAATTGTGAATTCTCGGACGGTTGTCATCCGTTTCATCGAGGTGAATTTTTCAATTTTGTGTTAATCTCACCTTATGAGATGATGACAACTTAAAATAAATTATTTGCAACATTTTGAGTGTGTACAAATACTTATTTTTATTAGATTTATATTATCCACTGACACTTCGTGATGGAATTGCATTTTTAATTTATTATTAGATTAAAACCAATATTTTTAGCTTTTCCACTTTTTTATTTGACCAGCGACCGGGTTTCGTCGTTACCGACATCATCAGACTGGTGATCCAGTCTGATGATGTCGGTAACGACGAAACCCGGTCGCTGGTCAAATAAAAAAGTGGAAAAGCTAAAAATATTGGTTTTAATCTAATAATAAATTAACTTATTTTTATGTCATCTTTTGACATAAAATAACTCCTATAATTGGAGATAATCTAAATTTGTGAACAAGTATTTGGACATACTCAAAATGTTCTAGGTGATCTTTGTTTCTTCTACCTAAAAACATGTTTTATTTTAATCTGTGTTGGGAACAGGAGGGATAATCTAGATTGGACCAATCAGGAACATCTCAGCATTTACTGATTGCTGGGAGAAAACCACGTAAAACTTCTCAGGGGAAGCCGGACTGTTGACTGTCGTCAACAGGTCTTTTTACTATGAGAGGATTCGTCATTTTGTGTAATAGCTTGGTTTATGGTTCTCATGTTCTTCACTTTTTTTTGTACTGAGTGAATTTATCTTCTTCAGTTAGTGTCATGTCAGATCCCCTTGACGTCGACTATAACTTGAGAGTAATTGTCCTTGTCTTGGGCAGCTCGACACAGCGCGCTGTGGCGCCTCGACGGTCCTCATCCCCGTTCAATCTCGTATATTCTGGAGCCAGGAGATTTGTCTTCTACCCACACCTCGTCGACCCTCTATTTTTCCTTTTATGATTAGCACATGCCCCAGATGTGACACCTTCCGGACCTTGATACACAGCAACTATCTTCCTACTCTTGCTCTTTGAGGCACATTTTCGTTGCTGACCATATCGGTACATGGAATACGTAGCATCCTACGATGTACCCACATTTCAAATGCCTCCAGTGGATTCATATTACTTTGAATGTCCAATTTCGAGGTATTTTTTTTACATGATTTTTTGACATCTCAACATAGATAAAGAATAATATGGATTTTTTAAATTAATATCTTACCAAGTAAATACCAATATTTCATAAAATCTGCTGTGACACGTGTTTCGATGCATTCCATATCATTTTCAAACACCGTATGAAAATTATTAAAATGATGCGGAATGCATCCAAACACGTGTAACAGTTGATTTTAAGAAGTAGTGGTATTTACTAAGTGAAACATTTATTAAAAACAGATAGATTTTACCACAAAGTGACTGCCAAATTAATTAAAGAAAAAGTATGGAAGTCTAAGCTTTCGGCTTCTGAGTTGGGAAGTCACTACTTTGTATTTTTTTAATTATTATTAAATTACGCATAATCGATTTTCGGTACAATATCAAATTATGTGATTGTAGGACATATATTATTGTTTCTGTCAAGTGCATGCAAAATATCCTTTAGACATATACTTTGACATAAGGAATAAAGGAAGAAAAATTAATTGACCATATTATTTTTTTATATCTCAACATAGATGAAGAAAAACATGAAAATCTGGGCATTAATAGGGCTTACGACCGTCATATTGGTTAAATGATCACTTTACCAAGCCGATAACAGTCGTATACAAATATAAAAAATGTAAAAAATCCACTAATTGATTCATAAACCTTGTATATAATGAGCAAGGTAAAAAATAAATGCAAATTACATAAAAAAAACTATGATCGCCAAAAGCGCTGACCACTTCAATACAAAGACGGATAATCTACCGAGCAAATTTCTTCTATGCACTCATTTCTGTTATTGCACGAACTCGATAATTTTCATGATCAGATTAGAATATAATGCATTTTTGGCATTTATTGTATAATGCATTACAAACGAGAGCATCACCACCCCACCCGGTAAGCCTGTGTTTCGAAGGCTCTATTCTAGTATAAAGACAGTGGTGTCTTTTCTATCACATCACAAGCAGTTTTCAGTTCGGAAAAGGCTCATCATGAACTCTCTGGTGAGCTTTGTTTGGTTTCCAATACTTAAAAATAATAAATCGCTCACTCCTTTCAAGAACGTCATAAATCAAAAAACTCGATTTTTCAGTAGAACGTTTTTAAAGTTTAAAAATATAATACAATGTATTAAAAATAAATATCAAGTCACTTATTGAACTTTTTACTGTGCAACAGATGTTTTCAGGTAAAACCTGAAGGTTTTTTCTCCATTTGAAAAATATTAAGCATATTTAAAAAAAATAATTTAACAATACCTTTTCTTCAAAATGCAAAACAACACTTTTTGCCCTGTAGCGGGTAAATATTAAGTTAAAAATATGCCTCTTTTGCTGGGACGTGGTACATTTTATGGGCATTCCGAAAACATGCACAACTGAAAATGGACTATTTTTGATTTATACGTTCTTGAAAGGAGTGAGCGACATGTTTAAAAGTGGATGCGTACATGCGATAAATTATGTTCAAAAAGTGTCTTAAATTATATTCTGAGTTTTAAAAGCTTGGGCTGACAAAAATTTTACATTCATTTAATTCAGTACACTTTGAGTGTGTCCAAATACTTGTTCACAAATCTGGATTATTTCCAATTAGCAGTTATTTTTACATTACTTTTTGACAACTAGAAGTGATATATCTACATAGAAGTCCCAAGAATTTAAAAAGTATGGTTGTCAATCATGGGTAGAATTGGTGAATGTTACACGTGTGTAAAGTGATAACATAAATCGGCCTATGACGGTCGTAAGCCCAGACTTCTACAATTTCCTTCATCAATATTGAGATGTCAAAAAATAAAGTCATTTAGTTTTATTAACAATCCCTGCTTTTTGACCTCTCAATAAAGATAGAGGTTGCGACCTGTCTTAAGCTGGTTAAATGATCACTTTACACACATCACATTCACCATTCTACCTATGATTGACAACTACACTACTCCAATTTTTGGAACTCTTACACTTATCATTGATCTCAAGGGATGTGCGTGTAAATTCACTAGAGCCATCTATGTTTTTATTATATTTTAATTTTTTGTTTATTTATTTATTTCATTTCATAGATACATAGATACATTCATAGATACATAGATACATTCATAGATACATATTTATTTCATAGATACATTTACTATATGTATTACTATAGTAGCCGAAATACTAACATGTTAATACTTTTTATTTTTATTTTTTTTTATTTTACTTTTATTTGTTTGTTTTATTTTAATTATTGCATTGATAAAGCTTTTATCAAGCAGACACCCTTTTATTTGGATGTATGCAGGATTTTTACCCAAATATTCTACACACTTGGAAACGCCTGAACACATGATTTTAAATTTTAATGCAACTTATAATTTGGCCAGTTATTTTATTCACAAATTTTGAGTGTTAAATACTTGTTAACAAACCTTCCTTCTTAATTTTTCCTTTTGACACCAAATCGGTCTATTTGATTCAAGCGAAGTGTGTGTTTTTAAATTCAATGTTATCTATTTTACCCGTTACGTTACTGTTTCTCATAATAATAACTAATTGGACGAAAAACAGATGAATGTTTTTTTAATCTCTTTGTTTTGTTTAAACGGTTTAATTCACCTCCAAGGACGCGTATATTTTCTTAGTAGGTTATTAGAGCCAGTTAAATTATAATCTGTACTCTTTTCAACATCAAGTGGGCAGTATTAATTAACGATAAAAAAAACATGCAAAGATATATCAAATTTGGAATGAATCTTTAATTTTTATGATCAGGTATTCGCAATCCTTCTGTGCGTGGGAGTCGCATCTGCCCACTACATTGGTGGACACGATGATGGACAGTATAAAGGAGAGGGTCTGGCCGAGAGCCAGGACAATGGACAGTATGGCCATGGATACGGAGCAGCTTCCTACGGCGGAGCTGCCTACGGCGGAGCTGCCTATGGTGGAGCTGCCTATGGTGGAGCTTCCGCTGGAGGTCACGATGGTGGACCTCAATACAATGGTCCTTACGCCCCTCTGGGACATGACGGTCAGGTCGTAGAGACCCCCGAGGTCGCCCACGTCAAGGCTGCCCACTTCGCCGCTTACGCCAGCGCTGCTGCTAGGGCCCATAGCGCTCACGGAGCTGGTGCTTATGGATCTTACGGATCTTATGGTGCTGGCGGCGCTGGTGGTTCCCTGGCCCATGGTGGTTATGGCAACGCCGGATACGGCCATGGAGGAAACTCCAACGGACTTCATGCTTATGGACCCGCTCCTCTGGGACATGACGGAAACGTGATCGATACCCCCGCTGTCGCCAGTGCTAAGGCTGCCCACTACTCCGCTCTCGCTAGTGCGTCTCATGGAGCCTATGGAGGTCATGGTGCCTATGGAGCTGATGCCGGCTATGGTGGTCATGGAGCCTATGGATCTGGCGCTGGTTATGGAGCTGGTCACGATGGTGGAGCTCAATATTCTGGACCTTACGCCCCCCTGGGACATGACGGTCAGGTCGTGGAGACCCCCGAGGTTGCCCACGTCAAGGCTGCCCACTTCGCCGCCTACGACAACGCAGCTGCCAGAGCCCATAGTGCCCATGGAGCTGGTGCTTATGGATCTTATGGTAATGCTGCCCATTATCACCACTAAAATGGAAATAACCTTAAACACTGTTGCGATGACCCTAAGACCACATTTTATTATCTTTATCAATTATAATCAATTATATTTATCAATTAATATTCCTCACCAAAATATCCCTTGGTCCAATATATACTTCTTGATATATCATTTTTATTAAATGTTAACCTATAATATATAAAAATGTATTATAACCATACTATTCAATGTATTATACCTACATATATATTTTAAGCTTCTTCCTTTAATATATTTAAACCGTGAAGTATTATATTTATTAAAAATCCCGAAAAGCAAACGAAATAAATCGAATAAAAAATAATTTCTTGTTTTATTCAATATATTTTATATTTACGTATATTTACTGGATATTTTTCCACATCTTGTTATCTTTTTAAACACATATCTCAATTTTTGTTATTTTATTATCATACACTTATGATTTCAAAAAAGCAAACGAAATAAATGGAAACCAAAATATGTTTGTGTTATTATTGACACATTTTATAATAATATAACAAAATTTAATATATATTCCAAAATATTGTTTATTTGCTAGTCGAATCAAAATAGCCATTGACACATTACCAAGGGTAAAGAAAAAAAAGGTTAAAGAAACAAAAATAAAATAACAAAAACCAACTAACTACAATCGCGCCGTTCTCTGCAGGGATAGGCAGAGAGAGTAGAAAGCCACACCACTCTGTCTTTGCAAACATTCTTCGCCTCTTCTACGTTCATGTATCTCTTCATACATTTCAACTCTTAACCTGACCGCTTTCGAGTATTTGGAAAACCTGATCGTGCCGAGCTTTTCTCTTCCTCTGCTCCATTTTCCAATAACATTCGCCTCATAAAATTTTTTTACCGTTTTTTTCTCACTCATTTGTTCTACATGACCAAAACATGTCAACACACGTTTCTTAATTTTATCGATGTTGCTTATCTAAGCTTTGCATTCCTTCCTTATTTCACTATTCCAACATCTATCATACATCGTTTTGTCACACATTTTTCTGAGAGATCGCATTTTGACTACATTCAAAAATGCATAAAATACCAAATTAACAAAATTCTGCACAAAGCAAGGCTATGAAGGAATTCTTTTAAATAAGAACGGATATAATGTAGTTTAGTAAACGATATATCGTAGTTTTACTTTTATTCTCATGTTACATTTTACTTTATTATTATTTTTTTAAAAAAACGTTTCATGAAATTAAACTCAAAATTCTCGTGTTGCCCCGTCGCCATCTCGATTTTTCTCTGTTGTACTATGTTTTATGGGCGGAGCACTTGTGAATTGTGTGTGTGTGTGCGTGTATGCGTGCGTGCGTGTGTATTTTTTATATGCAGTACCTTCTTACCATACGTATTTGCATTGGATTTTTCTATCTACGTTCTACCTTTGTTTTTTTGCAACGCAAAGTGCAGTGATAACACCAGAAATGTGATTATTAAATGTGATATGATTACACAAAAGTGCCAAAAATAAAGAGAAAAATACCATAATTTATGGCACATTTCGCTCACTCCTTTCATAAAAAAACTTAATTTTTCAGGAGATCGTTTTTAAAGTTCAAAAATATAATTAAAATAATTATCACGTCACTTATAGAACTTTTTACTGTACAACAGATCTTTTTAGGTAAAACCTGAATATTTTTTCTCTATTTGAAAAAATATTTAGTTTATTAAAAAAAAATAACTAAGCAATACCTTTTCGTCAAAATGCAAAAACAACACTTTCTGCCCTGTAGTGGGTAAATATTAAGTAAAAAATATGCCGCTTTTGCTTTGATATAGTACATTTTCTGGGCATTCCGAAAACATATATAACAGAAAATTGACGAATTTTTATATATGACGTTGTTGAAAGGAGTGAGCGATTTCTGCTTAAAACAATCTTATAATTTTAGTTGCGCTGAGCCTCTCCAAAAAAGAAATAGAGCTCTTGTGCTTGGAGATTTTTTTTACATTCATTATTACGTGATCTCTTTCTTCAACCCAAAGAATATTACTATTAATTTTAATATTATAAAACATTTTTTAATAGGAGTGAGCGATATATCTACACCTTTTTCCTCTTATTCCACACTTATTCTCTTCAATCCTCCAAAGGTATTGATTTAATACAGATGTAAACGTTTTAACTTCATTATGCCAATAACGTTAACTTTGGTATTTAACTCCTAATGACTTTGGCATTTTTAAATCAATTGTCGATCCGTATTGTCTGGAAGTTAAATTTACCGAAACAAGTAAATTATTATTGTTTTTAAACTGTAAACTTACTAACTAACCATCACGCCGCTTACGAAAGCAAGAAGGAGTAGGCAGAGTGAAGAGAACGCCATACCACTGTTTTTGTAAAAATTATTCGCCTCTTCCACATTCATACATCTCTTCAAACATGTCAGCAGATTATTCCGTCTCCTAAACTGACCACTTTTATTTGATTGACATGCTTGTTAATTATTTTTTGAAATTATTATTATCCGTACGATTAATACCAATTTGTTTTTTTACGAAATTAAAGAATAGTTTTTTTTAATTTAAGTTTCACTTGGTATATACCACTTTTTCTTAAAATCTATTGTGACACGTGTTTTGATACATTCTTTGTTATTTTCAAGCACCGTCTCACGATTAAGAAAAAGTGGTATTTACTATGTAAAACAAAATTTAAAATGGATAGATATAACCACAAACTAACTGCCAAATCAATGAAAGTAAATGTTACAATGTTAACTTTTGTACTGTCATCGATGCCAAAATAATAGAAATTTTTAATTTTATTGTGTATAGACCTCAATAGTTTTCTATTGTGTAGTATTTTATATGAACTTTTAAGGCATCTTCAAGACACAGTGAATTGAAACTGTATTCGATATCATGTCATTTCATTACAACATCGACTTGCATTGCTTTAATTTTTTAATTAGGGAATCGTTTGTACATACGAGTATTCGAAACATCCTTTACTTTACTTATATTTTTGTCTTATAAATCGTTGTTTTTTAAATCTTTAGAATAAGATATTCTTTCTATACTTTATAAAAATAAAACCTTGTTTTATGTGTTTGGCGAAGGGAGGCAAAATGTAGCATTATATTATGCAGGGATGATAATGAAAAAGATATTTTCAGTTTCGATTTATTTCGTTTGCTTTCAGAAAATTCAAGTGTTTAACAGTAAATATATATAAATATTTAAAATAAAGTAAAAATATTTGAATTAAATAAACAGTTTACAGAAACATAAATATAGTACATAAACATATGAAAAATATTTGAAGAGCTAAATTATAATTTTCCATTTTGTAAGTAAGAGTGGCTGGTAGATATACATGTTAATAAATATCATGTTATATGAATAAAATATAAAATTGTATGAAATAAGATAAATATATTTATATATATATACATAAAATATAAATATTATGATTTTCATTTATTAAGATAACATGAACGCAGGGCCATCACAGTGGGTGAATAGAGCATAGCTCGTATTTAATGATAGCTATGACCACCATTGGAATAAGCTCCATGAGCGCCATAACCAGCACCGGATCCATATCCTCCGTATCCACCATAACCGGCTCCGGCTCCATAGGCACCATGACCACCATAGGCTCCATGAGATGCACTAGCGAGAGCGGAGTAGTGGGCAGCCTTAGCATTGGCGACAGCGGGGGTATCGATCACGTTTCCGTCATGTCCCAGAGGAGCGGGTCCATAAGCATGAAGTCCGTTGGAGTTTCCTCCATGGCCGTATCCGGCGTTGCCATAACCACCACCATGGGCCAGGGAACCACCAGCACCACCAGCACCGCCAGCACCATAAGATCCGTAAGATCCATAAGCACCAGCTCCATGAGCACTATGGGCTCTGGCAGCTGCTTCGGCGTAAGCGGCGAAGTGAGCAGCCTTGACGTGGGCGACCTCGGGGGTCTCTACGACCTGACCGTCATGTCCCAGAGGGGCGTAAGGCCCGGAGTATTGAGGTCCACCATCGTGACCTCCAGCGTAGGCTCCGCCATAGTGAGCTCCACCATAGGCAGCTCCACCATAGGCAGCTCCACCATAGGCAGCTCCACCATAAGCAGCTCCACCGTAGGAAGCTGCTCCGTATCCATGGTCGTACTGTCCATGGTCCTGGCTCTCGGCCAGACCCTCTCCCTTATATTGTCCATCATCATGCCCACCGATGTAGAGGGCGGATGAGGCTCCCACGCACAGAAGGGTTGCGAATACCTGTCCATAAATAGCACACGATTATTACTTACAATTTATGAAGCATTTTCGATGACTTGAGATGACTTGACAATGAGTATATATTCTGTGGCAGTGTTATATCATACAGCAAAGCAAAAATTGGTTTGTAATACATAATATGTAGAAGGATATGAGATTTATTATATATAATAGTTTGAGAAGAGATGCATGAATGTGGACGTGAAGAATGTTTGCATAAACAAAGTGGTGTGGCGTTCAATTATCTTTGCCCATTCCTGCGGGAAAGTAGTATGATGGTCATTTAGTTAGTTAAAATATTTATTTTGTATTGATAGTCCTATACAAAACTCGTGAGAGATAATTTAATGAAAAAGGTTCCCTTTTATATTCTAGATTATTGTTCGCTTTCCTTTTTAATCTGATAAAAATATAGATAATCAAAGTCAGTTGAGATGGTATGGCTATATAGAAACTTGGATATATTGTAAACCAGGCAATTGATATGTTTCTTCCTCGAAAGACATCTAGATGAAGACTAAAACATTCATGGATGCTACAGAAAGAAATTCGAAGGCATGGCCTAGGTTACGTTGTATATGTATTATATATATATATATATATATATATATATATATATATATATATATATATATATATATATATATATATATATATATATATATATATATATATATATATATATATATATATATATATATATAATATAAAAATATTTTTTTTTTTAGCACACATTCACTTTTAAACACATCACTGTACAATTCTTTTATTTATATTTTTTTAATATCCCGTACAACTGTACTCACCAGAGAGTTCATGATGAGTTTTGCAAACTTAAACTGTTTATGATTAGCTAAGGAAGAGACCACAGCTTTTATACCAAAATAAAGCCTTCAAATATCAGCCTTTGTGTGGTGAGGTAGTGATGCTCTGATTTGCAAATTATTAGCAATACCGCCAAAATTGTTTTATTTTATCATCTGATCTTGAAATTTATTGAGACCGTACAGTTAGTTCATGCGGTAATAATATGTAAATCGTTTGCGAATAACGACTAAATTGTTTTAATCGATACTATCACTATGTATTGCCAATGTCTGATGAACAATTGTAATAAAATATGAAATTTAATAAAACGTTTTGAATTATGTATCGATAATTCTTGAGAGGCAGTCATGCGTTACCTTGTTGAAATTTTTTGGCAATGGTGCTTTCTGAAAGAATAAAAGCATGGTTTTTCTCCATCGAACCTGTTAATGGCTTAGATCCTTTTCTATGGCAATCAAACTGAATTTTAATTGTTTAGTAAAATACAACATTTGATATCCTGATGAAACACGTGTTGACTTTGATCACGTGTTGAGATAGGAGGGTTACCTGCTCCTGATAATAGAGGGGACGATCGAGAAAACAAACGCCAGACGACATCTTTGCGATTTGTCCGAGGATATGGGCTGTTCAACGTACAAGGAGCTGAAGAGGGTGGCCCATAATAGATCGGAATGGCGAAGGAGGTATCATTTGATGCTGCAAACCAATCCACAAGATTAAGACCACAGAAGAAGATATACTGATGTGATTATTTAATATTGTTTCACATTTTCGATAAATTTCGCAACTTAGTTTTAAAAAATTGCTTTGCAAGAGCAGATCTGTCTGGAAGCCTAGATGCTTCCGTATCTGATCTGGGCATGCGGTGGGACAGCTTTCAACATATGATGTGATGTTAAAAAGGAAACTTGACAGAGGAAGAAACCCAGTGGTGGAATGGGTGGAAAGAGTATACGCTTTTACGAGACGGTCAAGTACTTTGGAGTTACGCTTAAAAATACCAGATCCTTCTTGGCACATGCCAAGGGGATATCCAAAAAAGCTAATTTATTACTTATGAAGGTAAGACGCCTGAGTGAGCCAAATTGGGGACAAAGCTGTTAAGCAAATTTACAGGGGAGTTTACGTGGTCCAGCTCACGTTTGCTGCGAGAGTCTGGCACCATCGTGCCAGTTCCGGAAATTTCCAGAGGAAATTTCTTAGTGGGAAAGTAAAATTATTCGAAATTTTATCAACCGAAAAGGATAATTCTATTCCTAGTCCTCTCATTTTCTTCTTTTCCTATCACTGTCATCTCCTTTTCTCTTTATCCCATCCTTATCTCATATCTCTTGTTTTATATACATTTTTTCTTTCTCACTTTTCCTATGTACAATGTGAAAAACTGTAACTGGTATTCATGTTTTTTTTTTTGTATTCTGATTTTTCATGTATTGAGACTGTTGTTTTTCCTTCTTATAAAATAAAATTAAAATAAAAACTTAATATTTACCCGCTACAGGGCAGAAAAGTTTATTTGTATTTTGAAAAAAAGGGATTGTTTAATTTTTTCTTTTAAATAAACTTAATATTTTTCAAATGAAAAAACCTTCAGGTTTTACCTGAAAAGATTTGTTGCACAGTAAAAAGTTCAATAAGTGGCTTGACATTTATTTTTAATACATTGTGTTATATTTTTAAACATTAAAAAGAAAAAAAAATCAAGTTTTTTGATTTATGACGTTCTTGAAAGGAGTGAGCGATATGTAACCAAAATATTTACCATATTATGGTAACATTTTTAACATATTATGTTTAATGCAAAATTTGAGTCTACTTAACTGATCACAGGTAATAAAAATTTGGAGCAATTGTGTTATTTTCACAAAACTAGACAAGATTGTCAAAAATGCGTTTTCAATACTTCCCGACATTGCCAAAGGTGTTATCATGTCCTGGATAGGATACATATATATATATATATATATATATATATATATATATATATATATATATATATATATATATATATATATATATATATATATATATATATATATATATATATATATATATATATATATATATATATATATATATATATATATATATATATATATATATATATATATATATATATATATATATATATATATATATATATATATATATATATATATATATATATATATATATATATATATATATATATATATATATATATATATATATATATATATATATATATATATATATATATATATATATATATATATATATATATATATATATATATATATATATATATATATATATATATATATATATATATATATATTACCCAGCTCAGTTTTTCTGTCATTTTCAAAACATTCTCGTCCAGGAAGTCTGTACCTTGTAAGCAATTCTCGATCCTTGGTAAATTAACATACATCTAGTTTTATTCTTTGTTTTAGTTCATAAGATTTCCAAATATTATCCTAGGTAATGATCTTTTACCCAGCTTGATGTAATCATCGATTTTATATCCTTCTCAATATAACAGTCAGTATAAACAATTCTCAAAACTTCATCATTTTATGTCTTAACAGTGCTCAATTTTTATAGATGTTTTTTCAGATATTTTCAATTTTTCCAGATATTTCAAAGGTATCATATCGCTCACTCCTTTCAAGAACGTCATAAATCAAAAAAGTTGATTTTTCAGGGGAACGTTTTTAAAATTTAAAAATATAACACAATGTATTAAAAATTAATATCAAGCCACTTATTGAACTTTTTATTGTGCAACAGATCTTTTTGGGTAAAACCTGAAGGTTTTTTCTCCATTTGCAAAATATTTCATTTATTTAAAAAAATAATTAAACACTACCTTTTCTTCAAAATGCAAAACAACACTTTCTACCCTGTAGAGGGTAAATATTATGTTTAAAATATGCCGCTTTTGCTGGGATATAGTACATTTTCTGGGCATTCCGAAAACGTGCACAACTGAAAATTGACGATTTTTGATTTATGACGTTCTTCACAGCGATATGTATCTATTTACTACTCAGCTTAGTTTTGAAATAATTTTGAAAACATTTTACATATGGAAGTCAGCCTAAGCAATTCTCGTTGCTAGGCGAATGTTTTTATATGGTCTTATCCTCAATGTAAGTTTTCAATTTTTCCAGACATTACTTAAGACATTATCGCGCTCGATTTATTACTTGCTTGATTTTATATTGCATCTCGCATTAATTAATTAATTAAACCATATCCGCTCCCTAGGTGGAGCATATGGAGTCCACAAACTGTCTCCAGGCTCCCTTGCATCCTCCCTATTCAGATCCGCGTCCCGAAGTTCTGACGAGAACTGCCGACGAATTGTTAGCAGTGGTCGTCCTGGGCGGCGCGACCCTGATGCCTTGTAAAAAAGGATATTTGTATAGGATACAAATATTTGCATCTCACATTAACTCTTGGATATCTTGTCCTTATTAAAATGCAATACTACACTGGGGTTCATAGTTATAATTGTGTCACCTACTTTCAAAATCCGCCAGATCCATGTTAGTCGATTTTACGAAAAATGCAAAAATTTTCCGGTAACATTTATGTTTCAAAAATTTGTCTATCTTTAGATAAAATAGTATGAAATAGTGGATTTTCGCATTTTTTTGTTTTTTCAGTATTTAAATAAAAACACGAGACAAACCGTTGATGATGTCATCTTAATTTTTGACCTATCCCCGCTCTCTGATTAGCCGATATGGGTCAGAAGGCAAGATCCATGAATATGGCGGAATTTAAAATACAACACTGTTTTTAAGTATTTTTTAGAAGGATTTTAAAGTATAAAAATATTTTAAACAATAAAATCCACAATTGGCATTCCGATAGAGTATTTGTTTTAAAATCTTATAAAACTGGATCTGGCGGATTTTGAGAGAAGCGACACAATTATTCAATGATTTTATTTATACTCAGTACAAAACATGTTTATGCCAAATATTATAAACTTTTTTTAGCAACAATATTTAAAAAAATCATTTAAAAAAAAAGTTGTTTTTTTACCACTTGAATATGATAGATATTTTCTGACTAGTTTCGGAAGCTACACATATTTCCATCTACGGGTTAAATATAACTCTTAACTCTATAAATCTATATTTAAACCCGTAGATGAAGCATTTGCAGCTTCTGAGACTAGTCGTAACAATATAATACTCAAGTGGTAAAAAACAAGTCCTACCAGAAAGTGAATGCCAGAACAATAAATAACAAAACAATGTTTTAAATAAAAAAATATGTATATTTTTTGTTTCGATTTATTTCGTTTGCTTTTTAAAGATATCAGATAATCAAAAAATAAATACAAAATAATTCTTAGCGTAAACTATAAATTATTCAAATGCATATGAATAGGAATAAATACATTTTTTTTCGTACAAATGTTTGTTCTCAAATTCTGGAAGTGTTCAACAGTGACCACTTGAATCAGCCAATGACATATCGGAAGCCGTTCAAATGACCAGACCTTCATGTCACCATCTCAACAGACGTCTTCGTCGATTTTGAGATGCCAATATGAATCTCGATCAGAATGTTGAAATATGCGAACAAAAGAAAATAGATATGGAAAATGAAAGAGGATACATTGAGGATGGAAAAATTTAGAAATTGATTTAACATGAACGAGGGATGATTACAGTGGGTGGTTCAGCTTAGTTCCTTTTTAATGGTGATAGTAGGCTCCATGACCGCCATGAGCGCTTTGAGCGGCATTAGCCTGAGCGGCAAAGTGGGCAGCCTTGGCGTGGGCGACTTCGGGGGTGTCTACCACCTGACCATCATGTCCCAGAGGGGCGGCTCCATGAGCGTAGGCACCATTGGAATAAGCACCATGGGCACCGGCTCCAATCACTCCAAATCCACCATAACCAGCGCCGGCACCATAGGCACCATGACCACCATAGGCTCCGTGAGAAGCTCCAGCGACGGCGGAGTAATGGGCAGCTTTGGCATGGGCAACAGCGGGGGTATCAATCACGTTTCCGTCATGTCCCAGGGGAGCGGGTCCATAAGCATGAAGTCCGTTGGAGTCTCCTCCATGGGCATATCCGGCGTTGCCATAAGCACCATGGGCCAGGGAACCACCAGCGGCGATAGAACCATAAGATCCATAAGATCCATGGGCACCAGCTCCATGGGAAGCGCTAGCGAGAGCGGCGAAGTGGGCGGCCTTGGCGTGGGCAACCTCAGGGGTGTCTACCACTTGACCGTCATGTCCTAGGGGGGCGGCTCCATGGGCGTAGGCTCCGGCGTAGTGAGCTCCACCGTATTGGCCTCCGGCTCCACCATAGTTGGCACCATAGGATGCTCCTCCGTATCCATGGTCTTGACTCTCGACCAGACCCTCTCCCCTCCACTGTCCATCATCGTGTCCACCGATGTAGTGGGCAGATGCGACTCCCACGCACAGAAGGGTTGCGAATACCTGCCAGAAAAAAATTGAAGAAAGCGTTGAAGTACATTATTATAATTGTTTTTAAGCATTAATTTTTAATTTCGTATTATTTTTTTTTTTATATTTTGCATAAGTCAGAATTTCAAATGGTTTTTTGTGGACTATTAATAACAAGTAGTAATTTGTATTAAAAAAAAATAACTCTCTTAAATTTGAATTCTCTCGATTCAAATAATAATTTTAGATATAAATAATCATGAAACTATTTTATTTTATTCATAACATTATGAGTGTGTTCAAATGCTTGTTTACAAATCTGGGTGTTTTCAATTATGGAGATATTTTCACTTTTTTAGATATTTCAACATAGACGAAGAAAAATATGTATATTGGATGTCTAAAAAATACCTTGTTTTATATTTTTATGAATATGTATTATAGAATTTCATACTTTAAACATATTCTTTATTTCACACCTATTTTATCTTATTATATGATAAAAAAATTAAACACAAAATTAAAATTCTTGAAAAAAAGAATCTTGTTCGTTATTGAACTGATGTGGGAATGAGAGGTCTGAAGCCGATACCAAGCAATAAAAATTTAGCCTAAAATTTTAAATAAAAACACGTAATCTGGACTAATTTTGAGAAATAAAGATGTTCTCATCAACAATTTGTATTTTTACCCGTTGATGAGAACATTTGTAATTCTCATAACAAGAAGTGACTAAAGTAATAAACTAAATAATGGTCTTGTACAAGTGTTTTATTTTATATTTAAACCATTTCGATATTCCACAAAGTTAATGCCAAATCCATAATTTAAAAAAAAAGTATCCATTTGGAATTTAAATTTTACTGGAGGTTAAAGTGACACTATCACTTTAACCTCAAATCTATTGTGACCCGTGTTTTGATTCATTCAGCATCATTATCAAACCCCATGTTTCCACACAAATATATTTTTTGAAAACAACTTCCATCTAATTCAAATTTTTCAATATCCCAAGAACACATCTCTAATATTTTATTTATTAAACACATCTCTACTAATCTTCACATTTGGTGTTTGATTATGATGCTGAAATAATCGAAGCAAATGCCACAGTAGATTTTGAAAGAAAATGGTATTAACCAATTAAGATTTTATTTAAAAAATGAGAATTCAAGTACTAATATCATTTAAATTCATTGAATTTATAATAACAATGTCTACAAAATTTAATTTAAAAAAACGCTTGTGATTGCCTGTTGTAATCAGTTTGTATAAATACTTCACATAAGTATGTATAGTATTATAATGTGTATCAAAATTCCAAGCAAATTATACTTGAAAATGGAGATCAAATAGTAGTAGACAAGCCATACATTGTTATTTGATATACTTAGAATTGTTAAAATTATTTTAAGTTGAATTCATCGCATCAGCTGTATCCATAAAAAAACACATTCACTTTTAAACACATCACTGTATTGTTGTACGTTTTTCGTATTATTACTCACCAGGGCGTTCATGATTGTCTTGTATGAGCCTTTTCTGAACTGAAAACTGCTTGTGACCTGGTGAGGAAGAGACCACAGACTTTATACTAAAATAGAGCCTTCAAAACGCAGCCTTTGTAGGAAGGGGTAGTATTGTACTTTTTAATAATGCTAGATATTTTGCTTCATACTAATCTGATCTTGAAATTTATCGTGTTCTTGCGATTAAATGCAAAAAAGATATAATAAAAATAATATTAAATCATTTCCGAATTGCATTCAAATTGTTTTGATCGTAAATATGACCATATGCCGCATTTTTTAAATATACGTATTATGTGATAAGTTATTTAATACCACTGGGTAATTACTTCAACTAATACCTTTAAATAATTTTGTTGGAAAATACAAATATATAATTATGAGTGGTTTAATTAATAAGTTTTAGTTTTTCATATGAAAAAAAAATACCTTAATTTTTTAAAAATAATTATGATGATGGAAGTCTCAGCATTTCAGGGCTTACGACCTAGGAGTGGAGTGGCTTACATATGAACCTAACTTAACAAAAGTGCATATATCGCTCACTCCTTTCAACAACGTCATACATCAAAAATCGTTGATTTTTAGTTGTGCATGTTTTCGGAGTGCTCAGAAAATGTACTATATTCCAACAATAGCGGCATATTTAAACTTAATATTTACCCGCTGCAGGGCAGAAAGTGTTGTTTTTGCATTTAAAAATGCATTGTTTTATTATTTTAAGTATACTGAATGTTTTTCAAATGAAGATAAAACATTCAGGTTTAACCTAAAAAGATATGTTAAAGATCACAGTACAACGTTCAATAAGTGGCTAGATATTAATTTTTAATAAATTTCATTTTTTATTTAAAATTAAATTATTAGTTAAATTATTTTTAATTTATTAAAAATAATTTAACCAAAAAATACATATATTCAGCTCCTAATAATGATTCATTCAAAAATAAATCTTGGCGAAAAATTTTATATACGGGTTCAATAACTAAAAATATTTCGAAAATCTTACCCTCCCATATCCAACCTGCATATTATACAAATAATAATTTACATAAAATCCTCGATAACTCAAAATCTAAAATTGATTTATTACAAAAAAGTGGTGTTTATGAAATTTCGTGTGGAGATTGTGATAGAAAATATATTGGCCAAACTGCGAGAAATTTAAAGATTAGAATTAAAGAACATCAGAGCGGTCTTGTTAGTAATTATCTTTCGGAATTTGCTAAACACATAATAGATACTAATCACTCATTTCACTCTCATAAATTAAAATTATTACACCTTGATCTTATAAAGGCCAAATTATGAATTATCTTGAAAATTTAGAAATCCAAAAAAACCTTAATTCTAATAATAATTGATTCAATAATATATTGTTTCAAAATTCTTCACCTTTGCTTTCCATTTTTCCATTGTTTTCAAACTCCGCCCCTTGACTAACCCCTCCCCCTTACTTTCCCCTCTCCTTATTTATAGAACAATTTTATATTTTATTTTTTAGTTATTATACACACCTGAATGATGGAAGTTTAACTTCTGAAACATGTAGTCTATAATAAAACTCAAGTGGTAAAAAACAAGTGTTTTCTTTAATCATTATTTCATTTTTTGTTTAAACTTTAAAAACGATCTTCTGAAAAATCAGGTTTGTTGATAACTTTATGACATTGTTGAAAGGAGTGAGCGATATATGGTACATTTTTTGAAAATTAATGCAATATGTTGACGTCTAAACAAACATGAAGAAGAATATTAAAGTATGGGTATTTTAGCTTAGTATGGGTATGGGTATGAGTAGTATGGGTAGCTTAGAACTATCATAATATGCATGCATCTTGTATAATACATACCCGCCGATTATTCGAACTCCTAACGTAACCACATTCAAGTATTTGAAATACTTGATCATGTCAAGTTTTTATCGGCCATCTTCTGCTCCTACTTCTAAATACATTTGCCTCATACAATTGTTTTACAAATGTTTTACCGTTCAGTCTTCACTCATTTGTTCCACATGCCCAAATCATCTGAACAAACCATTCTTTATTTTATATTTAATGCTTATCTCAGCCTTACATTATTTCCTCATTTCACCATTCAAACATCTTTCATCCATCATTTCGCCGCATATTCGTTTGAGAGATCCCATTTCACTTGGACTAGTAACTGGGCTGGATTCCATTTGGAAGTTATCGAATTAACTACATAGTGTAGGGTACTGTAACACTACTTCTTATGAGTAAAAAAAATTAAAGGAATTTAACAGATTGACGACCAATATAAAAATACCAAATTCATTAAAAATAAAAGTAAAGAATGAAATTAAAAATTATCTTAATAACGTAGTTAATGCGTTAATTTTTTTTAGAATCGTTGCCCTAGTCTGTTCAGTGGGTCGAGCGAATACAAATTCTCAAATCACCGTTTCGCTATTCGTTTCAAAATATCGAGACATAATTATTTTTTGTTTTAAGATCGATTTGTTTATAAAATAATAATATTTTATAACAAACAAAAAAATCACTTTTTGAACTAACGATTGTTTTCCCCATACCTACCAATATTTGTAATAAAGTGATCACTCAAACCAGCCTATGACGGTCGTCAGCCCCGTAAATACCCAGACTTACATATTCTTCTGCATCTTTGATGAGATGTCAAAAAAATTATATGAAAATAACTCCTTCAATTGGAGTTAATCCAGATTTTGTGAACAAGTATTTGGACACACTCAAAATGTGAATAAATTATCTGGACAAATTATAAGCTTTAACAATAAAATGAAAATAATATTTTCTGGCGTTTCTCATGTGTGTGATTATAATCCAGGATTCGGACCTCACATACTAACAAAAGAGTTTCTGCTCAATAAAAAGCTTCTTTTCATCTCACCAATAGACGTTTCTAGTGAAGTTCTAGTGATTCAAGAACAATGTTTCAAAATTGGTTCATATATATAGAACTTCCAAGAATTTGAGTAGTGTTGTTGTAAATAATGAGTAGAATTGGTGAATGTTACACGTGTGTAAAGTGATCACTTAAAAGAGCCTATGACGGTGGTCAGCCTCGTACATACCCAGACTCCATCTTCGAAGAGATGTCAAAAAATAATATGAAAATAACTCCTTTAATCGGAGATTATCCAGATTTTGTGAACAAGTATTTGGACACACTCAAAATGTTGGGTAAAAAAAAAATAATCGCACTGTCAGATATGGGGCTCGAACCCACGCCCCTAGGTTAGGTTAGGTAATTCAAAGGTTTTCCTTTTTTGAAAATGCCATAACTAGTCGGAACAATTGTCACCAAATTGATTTTATGAATTTTTTGAAACAATAAAATACAACTTAGACTCAAGAAATAAGTGTTTGATTTAACATTGAATGCATAAATTAAAACGGAGTTCTTCAAATTAAACGCCAAATCTATAAAAAAAATTATAGGTTGTTTTGCTACGTGAATATTTTCATATTATTTTTTGACATCTCATCAAAGATGAAGAAGAATATGGAAGTCTGGGCATTTACGGGACTGACGACCGTCATAGGCTATAACTCCTGTAATTGGAGATAATCCAGATTTTGTGAACAAGTATTTGGACACACTCAAAATGTTGCACGTGAATATTTGTTCGATTATGTATTTCGGACTACCTTATATTATGAATATTAAGTGTAATTGTTTAGGACTCAGTGTGTCTTAGCACGTTTCTGCTCTATTTACCTCTTGGTTTAAGATATTTTAAATCTATAAGAAAATTATTTTTGAAGTCATCGCTCTTTTTTTCTATACTATCCATAATCGCAAATGATTTTACACATTTCTACATAATATTCAGAAATTACTTTAATGCTTTTTATATATTATAGTAAGTATTTATGGATTTGACGTTCAATTTACAGAATTTCATTTTAATTTATAAATTTAATATTCCAATCAAACACTGATTTTTATGGTCTACAAAATTATATTTTATCATTATAAACACATAAAAATAAACATTTTGAACATTTTTTTCGACTTGTTATGGTGTTTTTAAACTCACAACAAGGTTGTCAAAAATTTAATTTTTTGTATTTTTATAAATAAAACACAATTTAGAAGAGTCTTTCATTTTAGTATTTCATCTTAATATTTCATACTAAAATATATTTTACTCATACGTAGTTTACTTTCAACTTGATTTTTTCTACTCTTTATTTTAAGAGAACGATTTGTCTAAATTCATAACCTTATTTAACAAACTGTCTCTATCGTATCTTTTCATCACTTAACAGTCAATAAATCACTAGGATTTCCCTTTTTTTAACTCTCTTTTTGTTGTTTTTAAAATCACTATCTCCCCACTGTAAGTTAGTGTCTGTAGTTAGGTAGCGCATTCGGTTTCCATGCTAGAGTTCCCGGGCTTGATTCCCAGGAGGGTCAAATTTTATTTAATACATATTATCCTAGACTGGTACCTGTAGCTCAGGTTGACAACCTTTCCATTGAATATTTAACGATGAAGATAACTGAAAGATTCAGTGTCCTATGCACCATTGGTGGTGATAAAGCTTAAGATCGCTCATAAATTTAAACAACTTTAAAACCTTGACCTACTCTAGTCTGTTTTTTGTTTGGATAGAAGATATAGCTTCATAGCGATAAGCTAGTCATATCAAGAAATGAAATTGAAAAATAAAACACAAGAAAATACTTTTCGATTCGATTTATGTCGTTTGCTTTTTTGATAAGTTTGATGATAAACAAAAAAGACAATAAATTAAAGGTGTATAAGGGGAAATTATAAAGTATGTATGAAGGAAATATTATATGAGGAAAAGGTATACAACTTTAAAAAAAAAAAGGACGACGGAAGGATAGATTATAGGGATGTATATACATGGGGTTTTCATTACAACTACAATAACATGAACCCATGGTCATTTACAATGGGGGTAAAGCTTAGTCTTTTTTTAATGATAGTAGTGAGCGTCATGAGCTCCATGGGCGGCATGAGCCTTGGCAGCGAAGTGGGCGGCCTTGGCGTGGGCGACCTCGGGGGTGTCTACTACTTGACCGTCATGTCCCAGAGGGGCGGCTCCATGGGCGTAGGCTCCATGGGCATAAGCGCCATGGGCACCATAGACGGCGGGGACTCCGTAAGCGTGAGCTCCATAAGCGGCAACTCCACCGGCGGCGTGGTTGATTCCATGGGCGCCATGGGCGGCGTTGGAGAAAGCGGCGTGGTGGGCAACCTTGGCGTGGGCGACAGCGGGGGTGTCGATCACGTTTCCGTCATGTCCCAGAGGAGCGGGTCCGTAAGCGTGGAGTCCGTTGGAGTATCCACCATGGCCGTATCCGGCGTTGTCGTAACCACCATGGGCCAAGTTACCGGCGTAGGCGAGGGGAGCATAAGCTCCATAAGCTCCGTGGGATCCGTGGGAAGCGCTGGCAATAGCGGCGAAGTGGGCGGCCTTGGCGCGGGCGACCTCGGGGGTGTCTACGACGCGTCCGTCATGTCCCAGAGGGGCGGCTCCGTGAGCATAGTGTCCGGCGTAAGCTCCGGCACCATATTGAGCACCGGCGTAAGCTCCGGCACCGTATCCATGGTCGTACTGTCCATGGTCCTGGCTCTCGGCCAGACCCTCTCCCCTCCACTGTCCATCATCGTGTCCACCGATGTAGTGGGCGGATGCGACTCCCACGCACAGAAGGGTTGCGAATACCTAGAAACAAAATTATTTTCATGAGTTTTTGATATTTGCGTACATCGATGTATATTTTTTTAATCATAAGTATACGGTATGTGCAGGTTTAATATATTTTAATATTTGCACTCAAATAAAGAGAAATGACCTTTAAGTAAATTTTATTTTTGGGATAACAAAAAACTTATCAATAATACAATACAGAATAATATTGATTTTGGGATCATAATAAAAAATATTCGTTTTAATATAATATAAGTTTTACTAAGTAAACACCACTATTTGAAATAAGTAAAGCAAAATAAAAAATAAAAAAGTGGTTTGTATTTGTAAAACTAAAATATAAATTGGATAGATTTTATCACAAAGTGACTGCCAAATCAATTAACGAAGAAAAAAAATCGATCTCTTCATAAAAATATTTAATATCAAAACAATTTCTCCAAAAATTAAATTCATAGTTTTCCATTTATCTACACCCAATGGTGCATAGGGCACCGCATCACATAGAAGCAGTGTTATCTAGATCGTTAAATCCACGAAGGAAATTAAATCGTCATTGCCTTTCAGTTATCACTCCAGGGTAATATTAAATAAATATACGAGCGATACATCTCAACATAGATGAAGAACAATATAGAAGTCTGGGCATTTACAGGACCTACAACCCTCAAAGGTTTGGTTAAGTCCTGTTAATGCCCAGACTTCCACATTCTCATTCATCTATATTGAGATGTCAAAAAAGAATGAAGAAAGTTAAATAATGTAAAAATTAACTCCTACATGGAGATTATCCAGAATTGTGAACAAGTATCTGGACACACTCAAAATGTTGTAAATAATAATAATAATAATAATAAAACCCTTATCTGCACTCCAATGGTGCATAGGGCACTGCGTCATATAAACGCAGTGATATCTTGATCGTTTACACATGAAGGAAAGGTGATCAGCCCTCAGCTTCAGGTACCAGTCCAGGGTAGTATTGAATAAATATTACAGTGCAAAAATCACTTATATTTTTTGACCCCTCTTGGGAATCGAACCCGGGACCTCCAGAACGGTAGTTGAGCGTACTGACCATTACACTACAGAGGCGGACTACACTATGCAGGCTGAACATAACTCAAATAATCCAAAATAATATATTAGATGGTTTTCAAAACGTTCGTACAATTGTTTCAGTCAATATTGTGAAACAAGGCAGCCACTCACCAGAGAGTTCATGATTGTCTTGTGCGAGCCTTTTCCGAACTGAAAACTGCTTGTGATCTGCTAGGGGACTGCTCGCAGCCTTTATACCAGAGTTAAGCCTTCAAACCGCGGCCCAAGTGGGGTGGGGTTGTATGTAGTACGCAATGTACTAGAAATGCCTAAATGAGACAATTCCTTCATCTGATCTTGAAATTCATCGACCGCTTGTATGTATATGATTAAAGTATATGTATAATATTAAAGTACGTTCGATTTATGTGAATGTAATAAGGTAGAGAGATTACTTCCGAATCCGGATTATGTTTAATTAAACACATGTGTAATTATACATAATACGATTACGTGTATGACTGTGAAATTATGAAATTGTCTTAAAATGTTTTTATTTTTTTATTTTTTGTTCGGCAGTTGTACAGCTTTACATTTAAAAAAGTATATATAATAAAAATAGTTACAGTAACAATAATAAACATAACCTTAAATTAACAAAATGGTTATATAAATAATATAATAAAACCCTTATAAAACCCTTATCCGCACCCCAATGGTGCATAGGGCACTGCGTCATATAAACGCAGTGTTATCTTGATCGTTTACACATGAAGGAAAGGTGATCAGCCCTCCGCTTCAGGTACCTGTCCAGGGTAATATTGAATAAATATTACAGTGAAAAAATCACTCATATTTATTTTACCCCCCCTGGGAATCGAACCCGGATCCTCCAGAACGGTAGCCGAGCGTGCTGACCATTACACTACGGAGGCGGACAAATTATATTAATAAAAATAAATCCAATTAAACAATTCCACATTTATGGTATGATAACTATCAAAACAATAAGAGGAAAAAAGAATTAAAATAAAGAGAAGTAGTGTGTGTGTGTGAGGAAGGGAGTAAAAGGGTAAGGGTATGGTATAAAAAATAGATTTTGCAGGAAGGAAAAGGAATTTTTTAAGTGTGTATAAAACTCAAGTTAACATATTTATTATACTTTAAACCATAATAAACTTATTTATTTATTGATTTGGTATTTAATTTGTAGAACTTCATTTTAATTTACGTATTAATTTTTAAATTAAACACAGATTTTTTGAGTCAACTAAGTTGTATTTTATCAAAAAAATATACATAAAAATTAATATTGTGACAATTGTTTCGCCTAGATATGGCATTTTCAAACGAATGTGAAGATTTAATGAACTAACGGTCCTTATGTAGCTATAGAATTCTAGGTACTTAAGTCGCGTCAGAAAATCTGTGTTTGATTTAAAAATTAATACATATATTATAATACACTTTCCAACTTTATTTTTATACGAATTTTACTTGATTAATCATATACTTATTTAAAGTTATTTCTTTAAGAGCTAAAATTCTTTAAATTTAAAAGATACATCGTTTCAAATCTTTTCATGTATTGTAACTTTTTATACGCAAGAAAATTAAAAAATTAAAAGAGTCAAAAATTTGAGAACTGATTGCTTATTTGTTAATACAATCTTTATATTTGAAAGCGACGCATGCTGTTGGAAAAAAACGATAAAAGTTGACTGAATACGGCCGGAATGCGATCTCTCAGACGAATGTGCCGCAAAACGATTTACTACAGATATTTGAAAAGTGAAATATGGAAAGAATGCTGAGGCTGATATGAGAATTTTTGATGAAATTAAGAAAGTTGTGTAGAAAATTAAGGAGTTTGTGTAATTCGTAAGTAAGCAGCATATAGTGAAATAAAAATACATTTAAATTCTACGTTTTTATACCCTTAGAACAGGGTAGGTATTTCTATTTATTCCGATTTAATTTTATTATTTTTTTATTTATTATTTACCTTAGAAAATTTTTC